>NW_023601104.1:6582236-6854736 GCF_014898055.3 Talpa occidentalis | reverse complement strand
CATTTGTAAAATCAACGATGACCACATCTAGTCCCTACCCCCCAAATCAACAATAATACAGAGTTCGTGCTTAAAGAGAGCTGCTGCACACTGCAATGTATAATGTTATATATGTCTCGTCAGTTTTTACAGTTTCCACTGATTAAATATATATTGACTCATAAAGCATTACCATCACATCAATTGTCACCAGATGCAAGCGTATGTCACTTAAGTATTAACTATCATATAAAAATGGTAGCTTGGTTGTTTAGAAGCCATAATCTGGTACCAATCATTCCCAAATTTCCCTCATGCATTATCGATCTCTCAGAAAGCGCTATTATCTCTGGGCTAATCTGCAGCCAAAGAAGAGGGAAAAAAATCTTCAACTGTTTCTTTTCCTTGATTAAATATATTTGTTACAAATAACAGGTTTATTGATAAGTGAGAAAATGTGTTAGTGGGTTAAAATTTTCCCTGCTATTAGAGGATATAAGTTGAGGTCAACTAAGCTAAGCTCAACAGAAAGATCTATTAAAAATTCAGACAAGTATAAATTGCTACCCTATGAAACTTACCAGTATCACCATCTATACAAATGAGTATCATCTGTGCATCACATTCTTTCTAAATTCTGCATCTAAAATGTTGTTAGCTTACTCCTCTTTTTCATAATAATCACTAAATTCCTAGTTATAGCTCAGGTGGCTCAAGTCGCTAATACAATCAACTCTTAACAAAGATGTCTGGAGATATTTAAAGACCACCTTGCTCCAGAAACAGATAAAAAATTGAATAAAATATATGTTCTGCTAGGAGGAGGAGACAGATCCATTCTATATATTAACTATCCTATCAGACTGTGTAGACATTGCCTAGACTATTAAAACCTTCTAGAAACTGATAGGTAATTGCTCATTTGTTGACTGTAGTACTGTACAGCAGACAGAAGCTGGGAGAGAAGCCATCCTTCCTTGCTAATATAACATGTAGAACTTGCTGCTACTGCAACACTTAATGCTCACAGTACCGAGTCATCTTTAATGCAAACACACATTTTCTGCCTTGCTTCTATGTTTTCCATTATAATGCAACACAAAAACAGTGTACATTTCATTGCATCCCTGTGAGGTTTGCATAAGCAGTTCCAAGTCAGACTAAATATTGTATTGCTCTTATTATAGTGGATAAATATTTTAAAGTTTAGGAATTAAATATTTTATTTTTTCAGTATGCTCTCTGCAACTATTATGAACTTTTTACAGCTTCTTCATTCATGGGAAATCTTTAGGGTTTCCTTTTTTAAATGTAAGACCATTATTTGTTTCCCCAAACAGAAGCAGATCAGAGTTAACAAATAAACTCAATAAATCACTTTCTACCTGGTGTTAATAAGAAAATTATGCTTCTTGGTGTACAGAAAGAGACTTTTCTACAGGGCATGGATCTTTTATTATAATAAAAGTTTGCTAACAAGAAGAAATGAATCAAGTAAATGTTACATCTTTAAGTATACAATTTCTCTCTTCATTTTTATAATAGTTATCATAGGTTTCCTTGGCATATGTCTCTTTACTTGACACAGGTATTTCTCACACTAAATTAAGACAACATAAGCAAAGAAGAGCATGTCTTGAGCTGTTTGCTTGAAATTTCCAACAAAATAAGAAACCAAGAAGCTGTTTATACGTTTGCCTTAAAAGAAGTAGACTAATTATCTTAACTGATTTATTAATGTGTTAAGTTCTTTGTCCAATTATTACAAGTACAAAGAGACCAGGGAGCAATTTAAATGTCTAATGCACCTCAAAATCTTTTTTTTTTAAGGTTAATTATAACTCTAAGCAAAGCTACTCTAGATAGGCCCCTTAGGTTTTATGCAGGTTTAAATAAAATAATAACAATAACATTACCTCATTGGCCAGTTCCAGGAGCACTGGGGCAGCTCCATTTTTCTCCACTCCATCCAGGTACCTAGACAAGACAAAAACCAAGTGGTAATGCAGTGACAAGAAAAGGCCAGCATAGACTTGTCAGCGTCCCCTGTGTGTACGCGTTTCTCCTGGGCAAATGCCACACTCTACTCGAGTTAAAGTGTGCTACTGTCATAGGAAAGCATTGATGGGAAAAGGATAAAAAAACAACTTACCTCAAAACCACTGGCAACTAACTAACCGAAGCTGGAGGCCGGAGGTATGAGCACCTAGGTCTCCCTTGCTTTCATCTCCTAACACGTAAAGTAAACACAGAGATGATTTCAAAAAGAACTTTCTCTATTGCCCTGGCTTTGTCTAAATCATAATGGTCTCATGAAAAGGAAATAAATTTACTCTCAAGGTTTGAAGAAAGTACCCATGGACCCATCTCATCTTTTAATTTATTTTTTTTCTTTTAGTAGGATTGGTTGACAACTTATTAAGAAAAAAATGGAACAAGACTTATCAATGGATCAGCATACTTTACTAGCCAGTAAGTTCCAGCAACCCTCACCCACTAATCCACTTTTAAAAAACAGAAAAAAAAAAAAAAAGAACTCCAAAAATCCATCCTATACATGCAAGTTGGAGTCTTTAACAGAAATTTGAATGTATCATCTCCACAAAACACTTTAAAGGACTCATAGTAAATGAAATAATAACCACCTAACAGCTCTTGTAAGGGTCTTCATAATCTACTCCCTACCTACTCTATTCTGTCAGTCTTATTTCTAGTCAAGTTCCCCACTCCTACCCTTTTCCTGGATAACTCATGATTCAGCTTATATGTCACCTTCTTCAATCTACCACAAGCAGGAATAAGTGAAGTGTCGCTTATATGCAATCAGGGACTATCTAATGCAGCTCTCCATCACTTACTACAGCATACTGTATCTGCTTACTTGTCCAACTCAAACCCACCCCCCACTGAAAGGCTGAAAGCCCCAGGAGTATGTATTTTATTCAATTTATTATGCCTAACACAGTTCTTTACTGTAATAGGCAATTATAGGTACACAGTTTTCTTTATTAAATGAGTAGTCAAATATTTTTTTAAAGATTTATTTTTATTTATGCATACAAGAACTGGGGTATAGGTCAGAGGTGTATGGGTAAGAGGATTCCCCAAAGACAGAGTGGGAGGAGAACAGGCAGATCTACTGAAATACACTGCTGAGGGGAGCAGCAGGCGAGACAGACGAGGTCTTCTGTGTCATGTGGCTCAGCTCCCTGGCTGGGGATGAAACTCATGCCACTGGCTTGTGGTAGCTTGATAATGATGAGACTTTAACCCCTGTGCCACCAGGGAGGACCCATGAATAGTTAAATAATTTTAAAAGCCATAGAGGACAAGAGAATAAAAATAAGTATGTCCATGCACACTACAGTAAACTGTTTAAGTAAATAAATTCACAATATTTGTTTGATAATAAAAGTCTTAGTCTATAGATGCCTTTCATATAATGCCAGAAGGAGACACTAAAGTATATTCTATCACACATGTACTTAAAAAAATATGATTTTCCTATTAAAAAAAAAAGCAGAGTAAAAACAATTCATTTCACATGGAGAGAGTTTCAGGATCATTAAAAGTTCTAAGCAATTCTAACAAATCCATTTTCCATATATGAGGACCTTTCTTAGATAAATTGTTTGGGATTCTAACTGGGAAGTAAGGACTTTCTGAAAAAAAGGTGAAGGAGGGAAAAAACGGTGAAGGGGGCAAGAGTGGCTTTAAAAAAGGTTTTTAGGGGGCCTCCCCTGGTGGCACAGCGGTTGAGCTCTGGGCTGCGAGGCTGCCCGCAGCCTCTGCAGCGCCGGTTCGTTCCTCGGCCGCCAGCGAGTGTCCCCCCCCACAAAAAAAAAAAGGTTTTTAGGAAATAGGTGAGCTAAGAACCTGACACTGAACTACTACATCCTCAAGGTACCAACAGGCCCGCTCAGGCACACACAGGTCAGACAAACTAATGGTGTGTCCCCTATCACAAGTGAGTAGTCATTTAGGGCTCTGATTCTGGATCGGAGCAGTTAAGCTTATACTAATAGCAGGATTTCTTTACAACTTTCTGTATAATATGCATTTATCCCACAAATACTCCTGAGAGCTAAGTAAGGGCCAGGTTTTATTCAGGTTCTGAAGAAGCAGAAGGGGTAAAAATTTCCATGGTTCCTGCCATCACAGAGCTCATACGACAGCACAGCGACGATGAAAAGATGGGGTGGGAGGATACATAATATAATGATGTATGCTACAATGAAATATAAACTTCATTGGTTGCGGCAGGAAGCCCCTCTTTCTGAAAGTCACACTTGAATAGAGATCTTCAATAAAGAAAGTGGCAAGCCAAGTGCAAATGTCAAAAATGCACCTGGAGCGTCTGAGGATCAGGAAAGGGCCTGGTGTGAACACAGAAGATCTTGGTGAAAGGTGATGGCTAGGGCCAGAAAACTGTTGTTTTGACCCAAAATTCAAAGGTTTCATGAAAAACACTGCATCAGTCACTACTCTGGTAATGACTAATGGAACACTTAAACATTTAAAGAAACAGATGATGACCAAAAAATAGTAATAATCAAGTATATCTGTCCATATAATCTTTTTTTAATTTTAATTTTTTTTATTTTTATATTCCCCAAACAATTGCAACCCCTTTATTTTGACCCCAATCCCTCCCCCCCACCCCCCTCCCCTCATAAAGTGTCTCTGGTTCATAGTTGTTTGATATTCATTTTCCTGGTCCCTTATTTAAGTTTTCTAGATTCCTGCTATGAGTGAGACCATCCGGTACTTTTCTTTTTCTTTCTGGCTTATTTCGCTGAGCATGATCCCTTCCAGCGCCATCCATGTTGCTGCAAATTGCATGTGTTTATCTTTTTTGAATGCTGAGTAATATTCCATGGTGTATATGTACCACATCTTCTTGATCCAGTCATCTATTTTTGGGCATTTGGGTTGTTTCCAAAGCTTAGCTATTGTAAACAGTGCTGCTATAAACATAGGAGTGCAGGTGCTCTTTGGAGTTGATGTTTCTGTGTCCTTTGGGTAAATACCTAGGAGTGGAATTGCTGGATCATATGGAAGCTCTATGTTTAGTAGGTCAAGAAATGTCCATATAACCTTAAAGCATTGTCATACTCACTATAATGGACAATTCTAATTATGAGCTTGATAAAAGCGTTCAGTTGGACACATAAAGAAACGGACACCCACACTCACGACCTCCATCTGGACTCTCTTACAAGTAAGCATTAAAGCTCTGATATGGGTCCCTGATCTCTCAATGCCTACTGAGGTGCCCTCACATGTTGAAAAGGTAGACTTGTCTCTGAAGGAATTTATTCCCCAATTTCTATCCTAACTATGTCCTATACCAATGAAGAATCACTAGGGAAAAGAAATTAAGCTAAAATTAAGTTGCAGTTGTCCTTTATGGGAACTTTGTCCACCACATGAAGTGACAGATCAGACTTATTTAAATTTTTTAGACATGTAATCAAAGGACCATGATAATTACAGAACATACTGAGGACACAATAAGACATTCCTAATGCTATCCTGCTCTGCATCCTCAAAATATCTTGTGCAAATTTACAGCACAGAACTTCTCACCCGGTTAAGAGAGTTGCATATTTCTTCTGTTTTATTGGAAACTCCTAGGAGGGAGAGCTATACAAACCAATGTTCAATGATCCAACAGATCCTTAGCAAAGATCGGAATTATAAGCAGGAGATAAGGACATGATCCTGAACACCACATTAATGTGACCTGAGCTATCTTCCAGGTGCATATTTACAATGTAAAACTACTTTGCCCAGAAGCTATATGTTATCCTTTAGCTTTGCCATAGGAAGTTTAACAAATGGGTATGTTGTAGGTAAAACCTTACCAATCCTTAAAAGATCTTTATAGAAGTTTATTTTAGGATCTTTTTTGAGTGTGAAAGATACATTAGCACTTAAGGTTAAAATAATATGTACCGATTTAAAATATAAGGCATAGTTATTTGATCTTCAATATTTTCATAACTATTAATGGCAAACTTAAAAAAATCTACCAAAATCCTATGCTAAGCATACATTGAATACCACCTTTGTTGACTATCTCTAAAATCTCTGAAATCTATCTCCATGCTTGCAAATATTTTCCAAATAAACAGAGCAAAAGAGGGTGGCTTCTGTGTCTTAATTCACTTTTCTATACTTATTTCCTAGCAGGGTAGATGGGAAACTCTGAGTACGAAGTGTATGCTGATTAAACAAAGAAGTGGTTCAAATTTTCAGAAACTATTTTTATTATGTAATGTCAATAACATTTTAACTAATCCTTTTTCCATGTAAACATCTGAATAAAATTCTATCAATCAGATATTCTAAACTTAAGGAAGCTGGCCCCTCAGATGGCATGTTGGGAGAAGGTAGACAATAATTCTAAACTTAGTTATTGGTGGGGTTTTGCAAATATGACCAATTTTGTGTGTGTGTGTGTGTGTATACAAAGGCCCAGGTGCACCAAATAGGATGAGCCTCAATAAATTTTACCAAGTATGCTTCCTGTTTGGAAATCGAGTGTCATTAGTATAGTGGAAAAGAATAGAGAGGTGCTTTCAAAAGAGCACTCAAGCTACGTCTACAAATACAGAGCATGAAGAACTAAGGAAATTTTCTCAGTAATTCAAAAGCTTGAGAAAACATTTTCTACTGCTTATCTGGATACTCTGAAGTTTCAATTCACCATGATGGCATCATAATATGTATCTTATATTTAAGGATTCTTCAAATTCTAAATTGAGACCACCTCAATATTACCAGGAGGCAGAGACATAGGAGCTCTCTGATACTACCAGTAGGAATGTAACTATTATAGCCATTTTAGACAACAATTAGGCAATATATAATAAAATTTTTATTTGCTCACTGTTTGACACATATAGAAACATTAAAAAAACTAATCCAAAATGCAAAGACTTATGTACCAAAAGGCTTACATAGTATTATTTATAATATTCGAATACTGGAAACACATGTTTTAAAGAGTAATCAATAAATTATGGTACTTTCATATGATCAGCTAATGCAAACGATCAAATGCTTACAAAAAGCTTTTTACAAAAATAATATTACATCATATACACTTTTTCGAGAATAAAATTCAGGATTCACAACTGCATAGATAGCATAATGTCATCTTTATAAAACTGATTAACAAAAGTCTAGAATGAAAATGAACACAATGGTTATCTCTGGATAACACTATTATGGGCATTCTTTCATTCCCTTTTGACGTTAACACAAACGTATTTAATTTTCACAATAGTAAGCATTTCTTTTATAAAAGGAAAAAAATTAAAGAAATTGTCAACATTGCCAAGCTGCTTACATATATCTGATCTAATGTAATTTACCTTTATTCTAATCAGCTAGAAAACAAACAAAAACCTTTTAAGACCAATTTCCCTTAAAGAATATTGGTACATTCAATCTGTACATACAAAACAAGAGGCCTGTGAGGTCTGATCACCTGTAAGGTAATAACATGCTATCTCCAAACACGAAGTACAGAGCAGAGTCAGCGAGCAGTGGTAAGGTAAGAAACTAGTCAGACTGCTTTCCTGTTAGCCTGTGCCGTACAGCCTAACATGTTTTGTTTCAAATGCTATGACTCCTCAAATAATTGAGACTCTCACCTTTAAATAAACTTAAAGAAATGCAAATGTATTTCTGTATTCTCAGTATTACCCACTCAACTGTTCACCAGTGAACAACCAGACTTAATGGAAGGATCTTTATTTCTGGCCTCAACTAACCAGATAATACAATAAAAGCATGCTCATGTGTCAATAATTAAGCATACCTTTTAACGAAATTAAGATTTTTGAAAAACAGCACTTAATTTGAAATCATCTAATCATCCAATTAGAAATCATCCAATTATCAGAGGGCATCCCGTGGTGTGGTAGCAGAGATCCACATTTCTAGGAAATGCTGTCTTCCTTTGCTTATGTTCACAAGGCTTTGAAATCTGGACATATGGCCGAAGACTATCATTTTTACAAACAAGAATGTATTTTTGGACACCTAACTAACTTTTCAGTATTTCCTTGGAGGATTTGATGCCAAGGCAGCTGTTGGTTTCACAGAACTTCACGAGCGATTCTTAATTTTATATGTATGATTTAGGTTATGACTTTGATTTAAATGTTAATTTCACTGAGAAGACTATGACTTTCGAGTAAATCAATTCAAAATTTATAAACACTTGTTTGGGAAGTTGTCTCCTGAACACAAAAGTGTATGTGTCTGTGTATAGTGTGAGTGTATCTTCTTTGGCATATATTGCTACTCAAAACTAAACATATCTTCTCTCACATATGGTAAGAGTAAACAATTTTTTAAAAATCTAACTTCAATAAATTCTTTCTTCAATAAATCTTGAGTCTTAAAAATGATTTTACAGAAGCATGACACCAATATTTTATCTATATATTCATTTCATTCATAAAATGTTCGTGCATAAATATCACTCACTCAAATCACTGGTGTCACTCTCACCACAGAAAGGTTAACCTGTCAATCTGAAGTGTAATAATTTAAGAGTATATTTCAAACAGTTTTCCTTTCTGATATGCCCTTGAAATATTTGAGAAACCAATCAACACTTGGCTAATGTAAACCACTATCATTTATTGTTAGAAATAATTGTCATATTACAAAGATAATAAAAAATTTTAGAATTTTAAAAGAGTCAGTTGAGGGTTATTTATAGTAAATTAAAAGATTCCATGGACACTATGATGTTGATTTAATATCCAAGATTTTTTTTTTAAATATAAAATTCCATTTAAAATAGGGAGGGAGGAGCACCGGGGACTGTAGTGATGGTGCACAGGTGCCCTGGGGAAGGAAATTCTATGGGGACTCAATCTGAGGGGGTGGGGGAAAGCAAATATTGTTTAAAAATAAAAAGAAATTAAAAAAAAAAGAAATCACAAAAAAGAAGAAGAAAATAAAATAAAATAGGACAGTGGTAGATTATTCTATATTTCCATAGGTCCTTGATACATAACTTTTTTTTTTCCATTTCTAAAATGTCTAACCCAATGCTGATGATGCAACACACAACAACACCAAAATTCAATTTTATTTTCTAATTTTCTGGTCTAAGTAGGATATAGGAAGTGGTTGAGAACTTTCACTCATACACATAGCTATCTGTATATGTGCACATATGTATCTCTACACGATAAGCACTTACAACTTTTTAGTCGCCAACTGAGATTTCATAATACCATAACAACTTTTTACCCAGTACGTATACACACACCCCTAAGTCAAGACAATCTCACCCTTTTCTTTAAATCTCCAAAACAAAGCATTTGAGTAATCATTCAAAACTACACTACGAGGTCTTCAACAGCAAATTTAAAATAAAATACTTTGGGAAGCTATGCTGAAAATTAATTGAATAGTCTAATTTATTCATAATTATTATTACAATTAATAGGTACTATGATACCCTCTAGTGGGGCAGGCAGGTCATACCTCTGGTAATAACTTTCAATCGCTTCCAAAGTATGATGCTTGGCATGTGTTCTTTTAATATGTTTCTGAAACAAAACAAAAAAGATCTTTATGCTGTGTCACAGATCAAGTTCAAAACAAGAATGACGTATTTCTTCAACCCAACATTTAGCACATAGGACAAACCCAACAACAGTTTGGGGATTTGGTGGTGGTGGGTCTTTTTCCTTCTATTCTTTGAACCTATGCATTTTAATCTCTAATGCCTGGCCGGGATGTCTTCAGACTGTACCACAAGGTACAGTATATATGTAAAAGCCAAGAGGGTCATAGTAATTGAATCTAAATAAGTTTGCTTAGGGTTGCAGAGGGCAAAGCAAAACTTGTTCCCTCTTTCAACCTTTGTATTAATTTTCCCTCAATTCAATTCCATCTAAGTCCTCTGCACTCTAGTTTTACAATCCAATTGCCATTTTTAACCAGGAAGAACATTGCTTAAAAACAACTTATTTGAAAACTACAAAAAGGAATTCCATAGAGACTTGCCACTTGACTGACACCTGTCATCTCATGATAAATGACTCCATTTTCTGCCTCTCTTGCCTTCTGCCACTCCAGCAATGGTCATTTATCATCATCTCTGTCAGCAATGGAAAGCGGCACTGACAGTGCAAGTCAGCAAACATTTAGCACATGGAACCACGCAACACAGGGAAATTATTATTGTCAGAATAATAATGGTTTAGCATAATTTATTACAGGTCCACCAAATAAGCAAAGGCTAGATGTTATTAGACAGATGGATGGGTAGGCTTGGCAGGCCTCCACTGAGACGCAGGCGGTGCTTGATGTGGAAAGAACATCCTCCAACCCAATCAGAGAGCTGGCAGTTCAATTACAAAGAAATAAAGGGACATTCATCATTCAATTAGGCACCTGTCAACCCTCACAAAGGAGAAAACTTCTAACCTGGTACTCCTGGGAGAAGATGCTCAGCAGAGTGGCCTGCGATTGACTGGAACAAATAAAAGAAGGACAAAGTTAATTACTGGAGTGCACGGCAAAGAAACAAAAGAGAAAGGAGCTTCAAAGGTAGGCCTGCTGCCCTGTAATCTAACAGAACATGAAAACAAGTGTGGAAAAGTTGTTCCAGATGAACACCTCAGACAAAGGCTTCCTGCTGCTAGGTCAAGGAGAGAGAAAAAGGGAGAAGAGAAAGTGTGGACCCTCTCAAAGCAAACCAGCCTGTGGTTGGGATTGGTTTTAAACTTGAGAATGACTGTAAATCATATCTGTGGCAAGCAGTCGTGTTAAAAGGAACAAAAAGAAGGCCAGGTTTATTGCCATTAATAAGTGATAGAGCTAAAAGTCACAACAGTAGAAAATAGGCAGCTCATTCACTGGCAACACTCTGAAATTTATTTTGTTAGCAGAAAGGTATCCTTTCCAGTAGCTTTCACAGATTTGGGTGGGGGGAGGCGCATTGGTCTCCACTAGAAGTAGCACAGTGGCCAATGGAACATTCCCACTGACACTGGCATGCTTTGAACATAGATGCTTTCACAGCAGGAAGCTGAGGTCCTTGGAGTGCATCTTTCCCACTGACTGCCACAGCCGTATTCATCTCAGACCCACACAATGCCAAACACCTGGCAGTGAAGCAACCTGGAAAACATTCTTCCCAAGTGGGAATTTTCCTCTTGCACTTGTTAACATTTAGAATAGGAATGGAATTTTTTCTCAACAAAGCAAGCAATGCCTTACTGTTATTTTTTTGATTGCCCCCTGCAGATACATCCACCTTGTCATATCTTGAAAACAATTAATTATTTCTGATATATTTTCCTACTAGATGCTATCTGAACAAATTGCTGTGTTAATAATTCCACCTTCATAGCACACCCAAGCACTGTGAACAATTAGATGTTTCTATTCATGAATGAAACCTCTCAAGCTCACCACAGGTCATTTGGGAAGTGTGAAGTAAATACAATGACACCGTATTTCTTTATTTGCTCCCATAGTATTGCTATCTGTTGCATTCCAGCATAGATGCAGGTTTTAACTTCTTACCACTCTTACCAGATTACAAGAGTAGGTTTTTAAAAATACTGTGAATGTTTATCAAGGAAAACTGATAACTAAAATATCTCTGGAGCACTGATAAATGATTGTATAAAACTATAAATTCATTATAGTCCAATGTTTTCAACTTCTGTTTAAAAATGGAAACGGGGTCTCCTCTGTGGCGAAGCAGTTGAGCGCTGGGTTGCTAAGCTGCCCGCAGCCTCTGCAGCGCTGGTTCCATCCCCGGCTGCTCCCCGGCCACCGGAGGAGGGTCCCACATGGCACCGCGCAGACCTCTCTTGCCGCCTGCTGCTTCCCTCAGCAGTGCGCTTCGTCAGTCTGCCTGTTCTGTTCCCCGCTCTGGCTCTGGTGAATTCTCCCACTGTGCTTGTATAAATAAATAAATCTTTAAAAAAATATAAAAAAATAAAAAAAAAAAATGGAAACCACCTTGATAAGAGCCAATTTATATATAAAATCTTCCTAGTAAGCCTCTTTTGTCTGAACTTCACATGCAAATCACATCCCCTAGCAGGCTGCTGAAACCATCTTCTGAGGAAATAGCAAAATTCAACCCAAATCTATAAACTACTGATTAAGTCATTATGTTAGATATTTATATGCCACAAACAGACTGCTCCTTATCATACAACAAAATATATTATGCTAAGCATTTAATGTGGACAGACTGTCAGTCTCCATGTTTCAAAAAATATGATGGAAATGAGTGTGTTTGTAATGGGAACATCAAGGACCAGTGACTAATGAGGAGGAAAATAAACTGTGAATAAAACAAAAGTGTAATTGCAGACGCCCAGCATGGGAAGAATGAGAGAGTTGGAGAAATAAGCCTGGGAATAAGCAGTTCAAAGTGAGCAGTTGGTCAGGAGTCTAGAGTACTTTAAAAACTGAAGAGAGAGACGTGCTTTTAACCAGAAAACTATCTTTCAACTGCTTAGAATTCAATGCAGCCAAAACCATGGACAGAGCCTCGGGAGCAACCCATTTTCTCAGCGGACAAGAAAGTTAAGTAAGAGAGAAGATTCCAGTTTCCACATGAGGCAAAAACTGGCTAGACCTACAAAGAGAAAATGTACTTGCCATAGTCATAACAGAAAATCAGACTTGGATGCAAAGTGCTTTGGGTTTGGTTGACCAAAGAAAGCCGTAGAGAATTCAGTGATGTTTGGTCGGTAGCTCGCCAACCAACTATGTGTTCCTTTATGTGCTCCAAACAAGTATCACAACACAAAGAGCAGGAAAGTAGTGAAGGAGAAAGTTAAGAAATGGGTATAGGCAGTCAGTTAGAACAGGGTACCCCAAACCCCTTAGTCCACTTATCAGCCATATTGAGAAACACTCAGTTGGTACCAGGAGGGTGCCTTGGTGCCCAAGGTCCATTTATCAGTCTGATTGGAGAATAATCTTGGACCAGCACGGTATCCCCCCAACCCAGTAAAGAGTGGGATATTCAGATCACCACCACAATAGCACAATACTTAAGCAATGGACCAAAGGTAACTTCGGGAAGGTAGGCCAGGTAACATGGGCAAACTCAGCAAACCTTGGTCATTTACGAGACCTCGGTGGCCCCAGCCAATCAGCAAGAGACACAACATGGAAAACCCAATAACCAAATGCCCACTCCTTGCCCACTATACCCATATAATAAACACCACCTTCTCCCCACCTCAGTGGCTATCCATTGGGACCCTACTCTGCTCAGAGTTCAATCCCCGGCCAGCAAGGGAGCTACCCACATAGCACAGCAGACCTCTCCTGACTCACCCGCTGCTCCACTCAGCAGTGTACTTCAGTCCATCTGGCTGTTCTGTCCCCCTCTCTGTCTCTGATGAATCCTCTCACCCCTCACACCTCTGGCCTGTACCCCAGCCCTTGTATGCAAAAATAAGTCTTTTAAAAATAAATAAATAAATAAATAAATAAATAAATAAATAAATAAATAAAATGACTCTAAGACAAGGGGTAAGATTTTAAATATAAAATTTGCTCTTTCACAAGTGGTTTCCACTTATCACCTACTTTGTGCTAGATACTACAATGGGCAATTCATTTTAGCCTCATAATAATTCTCTGAGGCAGGTACGATTGTCCTTATTTAAAGAAGGCAGAAGAGCAGGGATTCAAAACCAGAACCAATTCCAGAACACAAACTCTAATCCCAGTGCTAATTCTGCCTTTGTAAAAGTTCCAGAAATTGATTGTGTATACCATGTGTGCTAACACCCTTACCTAAGGATTCATATGATGTTATATTACATTCCAAACAAAAGATGGACATTGTTGTTTTGATAGAAGATAGAAGACAAAGGATCATAACAAATTGGTCCCCATGGACTAAAAAAATATTCCATTTAAAAGAAGTTAAACCATAGTTTTCCTTTAATTAGCTCCCCAAAAATGCCATTCTATTTTTCTTTGAAAAGATAAAAGAACTATTGACTACAAGAAACAGTCAAGGATTAAAACATAATTCAGAGATTTCTATTATTTTCCCTGCAGGTGAGATACACATTTGTTAACAATCACACCACTACCTGTAGTGTCTCCATGTGATCATATATGTGTCTTTTGTCGAAAAGTTATTAACTGCATATGATGTAGCATTAAATCCTTCTCTGAGCAACAAAGGTGCAGACCAAATTGACCTCTATGGAAAACAAAAATTTAATGAAAATTATTAGTTGGCTGGAAAATATAAAAACTTTACAACACTATATAGTCCTTCCTTCCAACAACATAAGATTTATTATCAATATTGATTTAATTCTTACTATACATTAAAATTCACAAAATATTCTTACTGTTTTATACAGTCTGTTCATTCAGATATTCTTACATGTGTACCACTTCATTGTCCTTCATTCTTTCTTCCTGCACTCTTCCTTCTGGAATAACTTTCTTTTAATAATTTCATCAGGGAAGATGTGTTGGTGATGTCAAATTTTTACTTTTGCCAATGATAATATGTCATAGTCATCTACCTTGTTTTTAATTTGTCTTTAATATTAATTTTTAAAAGGATTTTAATTCTGTAGTGTTTATTAACGTCTTGTTGGAATTTTGTTGGACTTCTTAAGTAATTGCCTGGATTCCTTCCATCATTTTAAGAATATTCTCAACTCATTATTTCTTCAAATTTTGTTTTAGCACTCTGCTCTTGAGACTCCAAATAGGTGTATGTTAGTCCTCTCTACTATATTTTTTATGCCTACCTCCTCTACATATGTTTCAATTTTTAAAAAATTCTTTGTTATTCTGTTACATTATGTCATTATGTATATTTTCTTTGAATCTATCATCCAGATCACTAATTCTCTTTTCACTAATGTCTAATTTGATGTTCAATCCAAACACTGACTTAAATCAATTTGATTTCGGCTACTATACTTTTAACTTGTAGCCTTTCTACTTAATTCTTTTTCAAGTAAGCCCCGGCAGAATGCTTCAATCTTTCTTTTCAAACCCCTCAAGTAAAATTTAATGATAAAAATTCTATTAAATGGTCTCAGGGACTAGAGACCTTTTGAGTCTAATTTCCACAGTTTCTACTGTTTCTCAATCAAGTTGTTACCTGGTAGGGTAAGTTTCTTATGTAACTAAGTATCTCTCTTACTACTTAAAAACTGCTTTATAAATACTTTGAAGACTGAAATATTATCTTTCTCCAGAGAGGATTCTGACTTGATTCTGGGAGCACTGGGAGTCCAGGAACATTTTAGTAGTTTCAAATTTAATTTTTAGATCCAATGTGGTGGAAATATAGTCCTTAGGGCTATTTTACTTTCAGTTCACATTTGTTCCTCGGGTAAAGACTTTTTAGTGTCCCTCCTAAAACCTTGGGTGCTATTTACAAGAACTATCACCTCTTGTGATTACTGATGTCTAAACCTATCCTCTAATCCCATAAGGCTGTCAAAAGTTCTGTTCCAGAATTGACTAGACTACATTTGCTGAAATAATAATTAATTAGAATGCAATGATGACAAAGTTAGTATTCCCTGAATCCTCATTTTTGGAAATTAAAAACTACTAACTCATAAAGAGGAAATCACAATGGAAATTACAAAATATATACAAATGAAATGATTGTGGGACATTTACTACATGATGTAAATATTAGGAAGAAATTATAAGAAAGTGAGTTTATTCTAGGCAGTCCTAGCAAACTGGAGAGTGTATTAAATAAGATAAAGTAGGAAAAGAAGATAGAGAATCATGAAGGAAAAAAACAAAAATCCCATCTGTAGAGGAGATACTTTTCTACAAAGAAATATCAAACAAGAGACTCTACAAATTAAAACTAGTACGAGAGCTCAGAAAGGAAGCTGGATATATGATTAATATGAGCAATAGAAGTCTTATAAATCAATAACAATTCAAAGAGAATAGAAAATTGTTACCATTCAAAATAATAAAAACCACAAAGTACTTAGAAATATAGTTAACAAAAATATGTAAAACCTTTGAAGAAAGTTATAAAATATTACTGAAGAGCACAAAAGAGTTCCTGATTAAGTGAAAGATGAGCTATATTTACTCAGAAAGTATCAGGAATGGAAAGATAGTACAAATAAAACTGTCAATTCTCTACACACTTATCTATAATTTTATTAAACATCCAATTAAATACACAACAGAATTTTCTGGCAGAACTTAATAAGTTTATCTCAAGACACAAAGAACACATGGTCAGGAAAAGCTAACAAATTTTGAAGGAAAAAAAACAAAGTAGGAAACTTACTTCACCATATAACATGAATAAATTTCAAAAATATAGTATGTATGCACACACACACAACAAAAAACACCATAGAATTATATATACTTGTTTTTGTGATAAGGTTTTACTGGAGATCAGGCAGGGCTGGCAGGCACTACATGGGGGGAGCAGGGCCTGCACACCAAGCCAACACTGGTCATCAGGGCAGTGCTAGGAGCTGGGGCTAAGCTCTAAAGGTCAAGATCCAATTGGTACTTCAAAACAGAAGCAACCGGGCTTCCCTGGTGGCACAATGGGTTAAGACGCAACCTATGAAGCTATCCGCAGACACTGCAGCAGGAATTTGATCCCCGGCTGGCCAGGGAGCTACCCACATGGTGCAGCACCCCTCTCCTGACTCACCCGCTGCTCCCCTCGGCAGTGTATTTCATTCAATCTGCCTGTTCTGTTCCCCACTGTCTCTGGTGAGTCCTCTCACCCCCCACATCTCTGACCTGTACCCCAGTTCTTATATACATAAATAAATAAATCTTAAAAAAACAAAAACAAAACCAGAAGCAACCACTGAAAGAATACCTGGCTGGCTTTAGTGTGGGAAGGATAATATTGAGGTGGACTTTGGGGTGCTATTGGCCATCTAGGGCTTGTGGAACTAAGACAGGGGAAGTGAAGAGGTCAAGCGACTCCTGACAGAGGGAAAAACAAAAGAACAAGAGAGGTGTAATGTTGGTACAAGGAAATCTAGGATTCTGTTGCAGAGAGAAAAGACTTGTTCCTCACTCACAAAGCTTGGCCCTACAGGAACTATTTGTTGCCCCACGTGGCCTATATTTGAACACACGGTATGCAAAGCAGCACTTGGGCTTCACGCAAGCAGAGATCTGCAGGTCTTCAAATGGAGCCAGGAAGTCTTTCAGGTTTGGGACTGTATCCAGACCCTGGGGCTCAAGCATATACAGTGCATAAAGGAAATCACAAACCAAGAGGTCCACATAGGTGATAAAGTAAGGGTTATAGCACAGGTTAATCAGTTGCATGAGGGTATCCATAATCTGCTTCTCCAAAATGTCCATGTGAATCTTCTGCTCTATCTCTGCACACAGGTTTTGCTGTGAGCAATGCAGTGAGTACGGCATTGCTCTGGGTGACCTGATCAATTAAGCAGGGCACATTGGGGAAGTCCAGGCCTACCCTGAATTTTTCAGTCAGTTACTGGCTTCTGTCATAGAGGGGAGTATCGCCCATCTCGTATTTCTTTTCATCATAGTTTGAGTCTGTTTATTCCAGGAGCAGGGGGATGGCAGGAGCCAGCCCTCTGATATCCTAGTAACCCAAGGTCATGGCCATGTTGCTGGACTTCTTGCTGAGAGGGGCTATATCCACATTTAATACCATTTGTATGAAACAAAAGAATAGCAAAATATAATTACCTATTTTACTCCAGGAAATACATGAATATAGTAAGGAAAGGTTATCAGGGAGACATACAATTATTTTTTTTTAAATAATAATCTGAAGGGTAGAGAGACTGGAATGAAGTCAGGATATTTCATGTCTGCTTGTAAAATTAAAAAGCATCTGAAGCAAACACAAACAGAGGTGAACTGAAAGAATTCATGCTATCCTTCATTGTTTTCTATAGGTGTGCTATGTTTCATAATAAAATTTAATAAGTAGAAGAGAAAAGAAAGAATTGAAGAGGGGTTGTATAAATTGATCTTTAAGACTCTATTCTACTCCAAGTCCTACTCTATTCTAAATGTTCTAATCTAATTAGAGTTTTTAGCACCGACACATCTTTCCTTTCTAACTGAATTTAAGTATTAACTTTTAACAAGTCATAACATAAATCAGACAAAAATTAAGAAGGCTGGATGTTAGACACTTAATTTGACTAGCAGGACCACAAGTCTGGTCATTTTCTCTAATGCAACTCCAATAATATCGGCATGATATAAATATAGGAGCATTTGTAAGAAATGCTGATCAATCCTCTCTTCCTACAATGTTTTTTTTCTTTTTTTTTTTTTTAAAGATTTATTTATTATTTATCTGTACAAGCACTGGGCACAGTCAGAAGCACGGGAGGGTGAGAGAATCCACCAGAGCAGGGAGCAGGACAGGAAGACTGACAAAGTACACTGCTGAGGGGAGCAGTGGGCGGCAGGAGAGGTCTGCGCACCATATGGGACCCTAGCCTGGCGGCCGGGAATTGAACTGGCGCTGTGGAGGCTGCGGGCAGGTTCGCAACCCAGCGCTCAACCGCTGCACCACCGGGGAGGCCCCAATGTTTTTTCTCTTTGCTAACAAATCCAATTATTTATTATAAGTAGATGATGTAGGGGAACAGATTCACATCTCCTCACATGCAAGCCACCACACCACCCCACCACTAAAGCACCCACAGTTCTTTACCCTAGACCTCAAATTAAGATTGCAGCAATTTTAGTATGATTGTCAAAGGGAGAGCAAGAAGAAGGCAAGAGTTAAGGACAGCTAGGTAACAATAGCTTGTCTGTGACGACATTTATATTTTTCCCTTGTTGGTTAAAACTCAACTTTCTTCCAGCTCTGCAGAGAGTATTGGCTAGTATGTCTATCATTTCCTCTCCTCGGCTAGTCCTCATTTACTTGTAAACACACTCTGTTTCCCTAAGTCACAACCCACCCACCTTTCAGACTGTTGTGCATCACTGCCTCTTCACTTGCTACCAAATAGCTTTGTCTAGAAGACCTTCAGTTTCATAAATCCAACTCATTTTCCACCCAAGGGCAATCTTGCTTCTGCCTAAACCCTGTAACTGAAACACATGTCACAGAAATTTCCTCACTACCAAACCCCAAAGACATACTTCTTGTCCTAGCTGACCTCATTGCAACATTTTGCACCGCTTACTATCCTTTTTTCCTTAAAAATCACTCCTGTGAATCCCAGGACACTATCTCCTCCTGCCCCTGTTAGCCATCTGTCTGTCTCCCTCACTGGTTGCTTATCCTTCTCCCTGGAGATTTCCAGGAAGTTTCTTCAATCTTATGTTTCACATGAATGACAGCACACCCTGCTGTGATACCAAAAGCTACTTCTATGATTCCTATATAAAGAGGAATATAATTTATTACAGTCTCCACCTCTATTCAGAACCCTCATCTCAAATTAGCTACTTAGGGAACATTTCATGTATTTTGTCACAAAAATCTTAAAACAAATTTAACCACCACCTTCCTTTGCCATGAACATGTTTTGTACTTAACCTCCCTAAATTGCTTGTTTCCATAAATGCAGAAGTCTGAGCAAGCAATTTCTGGGTCCTCCTTGATTCTCTAACCAGTCACCAAGTCTTGTTGATTCTACCATAAAAAGATTTTTCACATTTGGCTTTTTCTCCTATGGTATTAAATAGCTTTCTGATTCACTTCCATTGTTCTGGGGGCTAGACTCATTAATCCAGCCTCCCATTTACCAATAATGTTTCCAAAATATTAACATCTGATTATGTTACCCTCTTGGTTTAAAAATACCAGTAGGTATTTACTACCTACAGAATAAAGCTCAAACTTGTCAGCAAAGTCCTTGAAGTCACTCATCCTGGCTTTAGGCCCCTTCTTTCCAGCCTCCCACAACTCACACCACATCATTATAAGTTACTAGATTCTTCCTGGAGTCTAGAGTGTTCTCTCCTTATTCTATTTGTGGAAGTTCTACTTTGTAGAATGATAACTGGACTCAGAATAGTCCTGCATGATGTTCCATCACTATTAAAGCAAGTTATGTCAGTGAAAGGAACATTTCAAAAGACCAGAATTTTAAACCAAACCCAATCTTTAAAAAATGACAAGAGTGAAGGGTCTCCCTGGTGGTGCAAGGGGTTAAGACGCAAGCTATGAAGCAATCCAAAGCCACTGAAGCATGAGTTTGATCCCTAGCCAGGGAGCTACCCACATGGCATAGCAGACTTCTCCTGTCTCCCCTGCTGCTCCCCTCAGCAGTGTATTTCAGTCCGTCTGCCTGTTCTGTTCCCCACTCTGTCTCTAGTGAATCCTCTCACCCTCCACACCTCTGGCCTGTACCCCAGTTCTTGTATACATAAATAAATATTTTTAAAAAATGACAAAAGTGAAGGTCAAAGAGATGAAATGATTTGCCCAAACATTATTTACATCAGCTATGGGAAGGTAAATGAAGGAAAAATAAGTTGTGCTATAAACCTGATGTGCTAAAGTAATATTTTATGCCATCTAAACATGAAAATATCACATATTCAATGCAATTTTATTATATCAGTAATCATAATGTACTAATGACAAATATATATATATATATAAATTAAAACATTAATACAAATAAAAAGCAAAAGATACCAGGACATAAATTATATACCAGTAGACACCAAACCCATAACTTCCCACTCACTGCTAAAAGATGCAATGAATGGGATTTTTCCCTCTCAATGATAACTCTATTATAAATGCAAATGTTTTTTTTTTTAACTTTTTTTTTTTATAGAGGCATGTTTTTATTTATTTATTTATTTGTTTGTTTGTTTGTTCGTTTGTTTCGTTTATACATGCACTGGGTACAGTCAGAAGCGCAGGAGGGTGAGAGAATTCACCAGAGCCAGAGCAGGGAGCAGAGCAGGCAGAAGGACTGAAGTACACTGCTGAGGGGAGCAGCGGGCGGCAGGAGAGGTCTGCGTGCCATGTGGGACCCTCCTCCGGTGGCCGGGGAGCAGCCGGGAATCGAACCGGCGTTGCAGAGGCTGCGGGCAGCTTCACAACCCAGCGCTCAACCTCTGCGCCACCGGGGAGGCCCTATAAATGCAAATTTTTAAATGTGACCTTGCAATACAGAAAATGATTCCTTTTCTAGGTAATATGTCATTTCCCCAAATTTAGGACCTTTTTCAATCCTTCAGATGCTAGTTTACCCTTACAAATTTCTATTGTTTTAATTATTTTTTATTGAGGTAATACTGGTTTACAACACTGTGTATGATGCAGGGGAACAGATTCACATCTCCTCACATGCAAGTCACCACACCACCCCCACCACCAAAGCACCCAGAGTCCTTCACCGTAGCCCAATGGGCCTGCTACCCCTACTATTCCCGCCCACAGCCTCCCTCTTCTTCTGTAGCCTAAATTCTGCAGGCATATTCCCCGGGTTTGTTTTAGTCTAGTTTCATCAGTTCCTTTGTTTTGTTTCTCTGTATTCCACATGAGTGAAATCATCTGGTATCTGTCTTTTTCCTTCTGACTTATTTTACTTACCATAATTCCCCCCAGTCCATCCATCCATGTTGTGCTTATCACAACTTTTTTTTTTTTTTGTGAACACAATAACATAGTTTATTGAAGATGGGCATGATGTGTGGGAGGGAACTGCTGTGCTATGCTCCCTGGGGGTGTTTTTTTGTTTGTTTTGTTTTGTTTTTTTGTTTTTTTAATTTTGTATTTTTTTACATCATTTTTCACTTTTGCACAATGTATGCATTTTCATCTTGGTTACAGTCCCCATACAATACCCACCACCCTTGTTTTGATCCTACTCCCTTCTCCCACAGCTCCCCCATAATGTGTCTCTGGTTTATAGTTGCTTGTTGATTTTGACTTTTACAATAGCTAAGCTATAGAAACAACCCAAATGCCTAAAAATAGATGACTGGATCAAGAAGATGTGGTACATACACACAATGGAATATTACTCAGCAATCAAAAAAGATAAACGCATGCAATTTGCAGCAACAGGGATGGAGCTGGAAGGGATCATGCTCAATGAAATAAGCCAGAAAAAAAAAAAAAAGAAAAATACTGGATGGTCTCACTCATGGCAGGAATTTAGAAAACTTAAATAAGGGATCAGGAAAACGACTAATTATAATAAAGTATAAATCACATCTTTTTAATCTACCCCTCTGTTGTTGGAGATTCAGGTTGTTTTCATAACTTGACTATTATAAATAGTGCTGCAATGAACAAAGGAGTTCATATGTCCCTTCAAATTAGTGATTTTGTATTCTATGGGTACTTAAGAGTGGAATTATGGGATCCTATTTTTAATATTTTGAGAAACCTCTCTACTGTTTTCCATAGTGGCTAGACCAGTTCACATTCCCACCAACATTGTACAAGAGTTGTTTTTTCTCTACAATCTTGCCAACACCTGTTGTTTCTGCTTTTTTTGTGTGATGGGCCATTCTGACAGGGGAGATGGTATCTTGCTATGGTTTTGATAAAAGTGCAACATTTCCCTGATGATAAGTAATGATAAGCATTTTTTCCTGTGACTGTTCGTTTTTTGTAACTCTTTTTGTAGAAGTATCTTCTGTTCATTTTTGATTGGGTTATTCGTTTTCTTTTTGTTGAGCTTTATGAGAACTTTGTGTATCTTGGATATCAGCCGTTTGGCAGATGATATGCAAATATTTTCTCCCATTCAGTAGGGTGTCTTTTCTTTTTAATGATAGTTTCTTTCACCATACAGTAGCTTTTTAGTTTCATGTAGTCCGTTCATTTATTTTTGCTTTTGTTTTCTTTGCCATTGGAGTCACCTCCCCAAAGACATTCCTAAAGCCAATGTAATGGAATGTTTTACCTATGTTTTCTTCGATGATTTTCATAATGTCTAGTCTCACATCCTTAAAATGCATATTGTTTAAACAATAGGAGACATCAAAAGTTGTCCTCAAGAGAGCACCAATAGGTACTACTGTCTTTATTCTTGAAGTGCTTAATCTAACTGGAAAAGTCATTTACTATTTTAACATGTATGTAGAGATTTATGACTTTGGAATTAATTTTCACCTGAAAAGTTCTACGGTTTTTATTAGTTCTATACTCTGAAATATAGATTTCTTAAATTTCCCTCTACTTACAGCCCAAAATTTCTTGAGTACAGAAAACTGTGTTTTGATCCTATTAATAATAAGCATAATCAAATTGACCCTGGACTTTTCTGTGTGGACCTAACATAATGCATCAATTCTAGGTCAACAGAGAGAGTGTTTAGTAAGACTTTCAGGCATTTAAAGTAATCAGACCAAGGCCTCCCTGTGACATAGGGGTTAACTCTCAGCATTATCACCATGAAGGAAGGCCTGAGTTAAATCCCTGACCAGGGAGTTAACCCACATGGTGCAGCAGACCTCTCCTGTTTAGTCTGCTTCTCCCCTCAGCAGTATATTTCAGTAGATCTGCATGTTCTACACCCTACTCTGTCTCTAGTGAATCCTCTCATCCCTGCTCCCACACCTCCGGCCTATACCCCAGTTCTCCTATGCATAAATAAATCTTTTAAGAAAGTAAAAATAAAAACAAAGTAATCAAACCATAGGCTAGAAACAAAAAAGAAAATAATTAACTCCTTTCATTCACCAATGATTATAAGTTACCACTCCCCCCCAATGGAGGTTAAGTAATCTCACCTCATGGGTTACAAAGGCCTACAAGGACCTTCCACTTTGAGAGAACTTCAAATTGAATGATTTGTTTAGTTCTCAAGGTTTTTATCATGGTAGCCAATGTTGTGGAAAATAGAGGTAATACTTAACCTTTCTTTTTTTTTTTTTGGCAAAGACTGATTTTATTTAAACATAAGTTAGATTTTATTCAGCTGTCTTATTAACATATTGAGCCCTTCCTTCAGAGTAGAATTTGATAAAAATCACAAAGGAATTGCTAAATTCAAATCAGTATCCCTGACTGATACATTTTAATGACTATAATGGGGGAAAAAGACTTTTATTTAAAACAATGATAAAACATGTTCATCTGCTCTTGACAAGTGGTAACATTAACTCTTCTTTGCTTCAGTTTTTTGGCAGACACTCTTGGTTGTGTCCCAGCAACCATCCCCAACCCCTTATATCTACACATTTTTTACCATTTAAAGGCTAGTTCTAGAAGACTCTTTTGCAGGTTATCTGTGGCCAGTTGACCCAGATCTGACTAAGGAAAGTATTTTCTTCACTGACAAAAGGGAAAAACTCTTATGTGCCCACCTCTAGGCCCCACTCCATTCCCAAACCCCATCCCTCCCTTTCTTCACACTTAGAACAAAGGTGTAATGCATGGAATTAGAGCAGTCATCTTGTGACCATGAGGCAGAATAATACCCTTCTATATTTTATAGTGTATATATGTATATACATGTATATATGCTCTGAAATATTTCATAGTGTATATTTATACAAAAATAATATAACATATTTATATATACATGTACATATTTAGAGTCATTAGATTAGTGGCAAACACTGAGTTTTGCACACCCTCAAACCTCTAAGTTTTCATTTTAACCCTTAGTCTTAAAATAAATTTAGTTTTAGAAGGCTATTTGTCAAAAGGGCTCAAAATACAAATGAGGCAGAAAAATACCAGTTTTTACTAAAGGGACAAAGTCACTTCTAGAATAGTGTTTAACATATTTAGTAGCCAATCTATGACAGTATGATAGTGTAATATAGATGGGATAACTGTTACCACTATCAAAAATCATTACCTTTTTATGCCATTGTAATATTTTGCCTTTTCTTTTGCAAAAGTCTTACACTTAAAATAACACCAAGTAACACTGCTAGTTTTTCCGCAGTAATATTCAGTGCTAAAAGATTACTGATTCTGATCCACTTAAGACAGTTTTCTTAAAACAGCTCCTTATCAAAACCAAAGGAATTTCATTTTCTCAAGTCTTTATTTTAAAAATAAAAATTTGCTAACCATCCTCTTACAAACACTTCAGTTTCCTAGGACTGATGTAGTAAATTTAGAGAAGAGGTTTTGAAGAGGCAATTAGGGTTACGTTAGGTCAGGAAAGTGGGGACCTTAAGATGGGATTAGTGGCCTTATAAGAAGAGGGAGAGAGGGAATGTGCTCTCTGAGTACATGCGCCAAGGGAAGGCCAAGTGAGGATAGTGAGTAGGCAACCATCTGCAAGCCAAGAATATTCCTCCCCAGAACCTAACCAGGCTGGCACTGTGATCTTGAACTTCCAGCATCCAGAATTGTGAGAAAATAAATATCTGTAGTTTAAGGTAATCTAGATATTTTATTATGACAGCCCCAAATGAATTAGATACCAGGGTCCTTTTACAATAGGCCACACTTTAAGAGCTAACAATTAATCGCTCACTCTTCCCTCCAATATTCTCAGATAGTTAATGAATTTTTCTAGTTTTAGGTCTGGGTCAGGCTCTCTTGAGTTCCTTCCTAACTCTGAGTCTCTTTCTTGGAAAGCGGATTTTAAAAACTTCCACACAGAGCCATATTTGTACCTGTGACAACTTAGTCATTATAGATACTGAGTTTTACAAAGCAATCTGGTTTTACTCCATAGTGTCCAATATTTTTGCTTTGGATTTCAAATATTTTCTGATTTGTTTATATAAAAGTAACTTTCATGGTTTTCTTTTTTCAGATAATTCCTCAATTTATGAAATCATGCTAAAATACCAAGTCCTTCTGCCAACTCTACATTGTAAGTGAATGAATGAACATCTGGAGGCTAATCTAATTCTGTGGCCATAACTCTACCAGTCTATGTCCTTTTTTTTTTTCTCAAAGATTTATTTATTTATGCATACAAGAGCTGGGGTGCAGGCCAGAGGTGCAGGGGGTGAGAGAATCACTCAGAGACAGAGTGGGGGGCAGAACAGGCAAATTGACTCTACCAGTCTATATCTAATAAATACAGTTACTTTTGCAACTTTTTCACAGAGTAAAAAAATTTAGAATATTGTTTAGACTATTTACACAATTTCCTATTCTTTTTCTGAACAAAAATGTGTTTTGCTACCCTAACCTTTCTTAATTTAACAGGTCACAGATGCCTTTTCATGAAGTCAGTATAAATGATTGACAGATTCATTTTATATTGTTGCAATTTAAAATGATTGTGGATATAACTACCATCCTTGCCACCTTCTTCCTAAATAAATTTTCAGTTAGAGTAACATAATGGTATTAATAATTTCATTTGCTTTCCCTGTATTTTATCCCTTACTGCCAACCCCCCAATTATCAAACCATCCCTTTTCATTTAAGAATTTAACAAGGAAATGTAGGACCTGGCACAAAAATAACTTCCTGAATACTTAGTGCTTTTAGGTAGTCTCAATAGTGTTCTTAGGAGGTCAAGCAAACTATTTGAAGCTTCAGATGCTATATTTTCCCTACTACATTAGTCTGAAAAAACGGTACATTTTCAGTCTTCTTTGAAAACATCATCATCATCATGATATGGACTATAATTATTCCACAACCACCCACTTTAATAATAAATGCTGGAAATATTAAAACAACAAATGGAATGTTTTAAGATGCATTAAGCTCTTCTCTTATTAAACACAAAATTTTAACTCTTACCACAAGCCTTTTATTCTTAATTCACAATCAAATTCTTTTGGCAGTTAATCTCAGCACTTAACGTCATTTACTACAATAAAACCAATCTTAAATGGTTGTAAATGCCTTCTCTCTGCTTCATTGTGTGTCTTAAGAGAACCCAGAAGATGAACAGAGATGAAGTCCAGTCACCATGACCTATGCACAACACAGTTACATCTTGCTATGTAATAACTTTTGCTAGAACAAACTATTTGTAACTTTTCCCCATTACTGTTAAACTTATCAGTCTAATATAGACGAGGTCCTCAACAAATACCTACTGGTATGGTAGTATTATTTAAGAAACTGATGGGGAGAAGTGAACTATTTCATACAAATTAACACAGCCAGCCTGTGAACAAAGGCTGGTTTGCCTCAAACCCTATTATTTTTTAATTGAAGTAACATTGGTTTAAAACATCATATAGGTTTCAAGTGCACAGCATTATAATTCAACATCTGCATATTCTACATTAAGATCAATCCCCATTAAAAGTCTAGTTTCCTTCTACCACCACCAAACCACCGACCCCATGTACCAAATTCGGCCACCCTCCAGACTGGTACCCCTCTAGTTACCATTATTTTTGAGAGTTGTTTTTATTTTGTTTTGTTTGTGCATTTGTTTTGTTTCTCTCCTTTTTAACTTTCAGGTGTGCAGCTTTATACTTTGACATCTCTAAATACTACATTAGGATCACCATCAGAAGTTGTTTCTACCCAACACTAGACAGCTGGTCCAAATGATTTAAAAAAAATAGTTTCAAGAATCAGTACTCACAAATTATAAGATTCTTTGTGTCAAACAACGTATTCTACTCAATCTAGTTTCAAGAAAAAGGGGAATTTATAAGTGCTCTTAGACAGCTCATGGAATCACCCATAGTACCAGAAAGTCAGGTTCGGAAACCTCATGACTAAGAACAACGAACAATACACACCACAGGAGCTCCCCCACCACCCCCACCAGACAACACAGCCACTTGATGAACCTGTCTGGAACACTCAGAGTTTCACAACCGAGGCCTCCAACAACTGGCCATACCTATTACAACACATGCCCAAGAATGGATCATATGCATGAGGGCTTCCAACTTTTTGTGACTTCATCATCCAGTAAAATGAAGCAAGTATTGGCACTAAATGAATATATTTTTAGCTACATTTAGAAGTGAAAAATATATAAAGTCATATTTATATTATGTCTGTATAGTTTTAAGTAAGCATGTATTCAAGGTCTATAAAAGAAGACATAACTGTAAAAGATGTATAAGAATCTGGTGTAACAGGATAACTTATTCTTTTTTTCTGTTTTTTTTTTTAATTTTTTTTAAAGTTTTATTTATTTATGCATACAAGAGCTGGGGTACAGGCCAGAGACATGGGAGGTGAGAGGGTTCACCAGAGACAAAGTGGGGAACAGAACAGGCAGCCTGACTGAAACGCACTGCTGAGGGGAGCAGCGGGCGAGACAGGAGAGGTCTGCCTCTCTATGTGGGTTTCTCCCTGGCCGGCTAGGGATCGAACCAGTGCTGAAGAGGCTTCAGATTGCTTCAAAGTCTGGTGCTTAACCCCTTGCGCCACCAGGGAGGCCCTCTTTTTTCTGGGTTTTAATGTTATTTATATTTGAACTACAAATCCTGAGGGGAAAACATACACCTTTTCTTTGACATCCTAAAAATGAGACTGGATTTCATGTATATTCCCAAACAACAAAAAGTGCAATAGCTGATGCCTATTATTTTTTAGCACTAAAGATGTAGTGTTGGACATCCCCCCGTGCTTAGATGGGCCCAGTGCATCAGAGGCTCCAAAGAACTGTGTGCCTCACTATTTAAAAAAAAAAAAAACCTGATTTTGACTTCCAGAGATTTGCACTCCCTCCCGAGAGCAGACAAAGCCAGGAAGGCTGCCTTCCCTGATACAAAGGCTTGTATCAGGACAGGACCCATCTGGGGAAGTGTTCACTCAGCTTGAGTTACTGGGTCACCTGAGGCGGTCAATTCATGGATTTCACACTGACCTTAACCTTAGGGAGGAAGACTGGAAGTACCTTTGGCCACAAATTCAAACACCTGAGATTAAATCCCATTTGCTGTTTACACAGGTTCTTCTTATTCTTTAAATTCACCCACAGGCTGCTGAGGTAAAATATGCTTCCCAGCCTTATTGCATACTGAGAATCCTGTCTCTACTAAACGATATCATACTACTTTTATTGGTATTTGCTCTTTCCAGGAATTTAAGCCCCTTCCCCAAGGCCCACCTGACTGCTAGGCCTTGCTCCCCATGACAGAGCTCCCCACAGCTGCCTCTCTCTACATCATGCTGCCCCACCCACAAACAAAACACCTGCTTTGGTTTCTTCCAACTGTTCTTCATCAGTTAAATGGAAGAGAGAGAAGTCTACAGACAGTGCCAATGGACCCACCCCTCTCCTTAGTCTGTTCCATTCCACTGAGGAAAACTGGATCATACCCTACATGTGACATTAAAAATACCAAAAATTCTATTTTGAATAACTCTTTCACAGTTCTTAGATACAGACATCCGAGAACATATACTGATCTATTTTTATGCATAAGCACATTGAAAAGGATTAAATGCAGGTGACACTATAGTGAAGGAAACAAACACCTTACTTTCAAAAGTTTTTCTCGTTAAGTTTCCCACATATAAAATTCTAACCACTTATGGGCAGTCATCATTTCAATGAATTGTGTCAAATGAAAAGGGAAAAAGAAAGATACATTCACCATGAGACTAATTTATGTTCTCACTAAATCCAGCAGACTGAAGGATTTCATTTAGTCTATCATGAATTCTTAGACCAAAGCAATTCTATTAAAAGCCCTTGGGGTGGGGGGGAGCCCTGAACTTCTTAGGTCAGCCAACAAAAGCTTTCCCTAAATATTATATCAGACACCACTCTTCCCACAATTTTTAAAAGCTAACACCATGAAATTTTTCCCTCTAAATTGAAAAATAACAAAATTACTTTTAATGAAAAATTTTCCAAAATTAAAGCAAAGCATAATTTCATATGCATTATATTCTTAATACTGGGTATCTATTGGAGAAGACTGATATTATTATATGCAGATCACTAGATGCAGATTAGAAAATGCAGGTTTTAAAAAATTACCAAAACATCTAGTTCCTAAAGGATGGTCTCTAAAAACTCAGTCTTGGGACTCACACTAAGCTCCTGAGACCCAGCTCCTTCCCACTCAATTTTCTGCTATGTCTAAGATACAGCTCTCAGGCATGTGGCTAAGAATGTGACATCTGCTTCCAGACAATGGAGTGGAGTCTATGTGATGCCTCTTACATTTTTGTGGACACATACTTATTTTCCTTTTCTGATGCTCTTTCTAGTCTCACCCTGGCCCAATGCTAGACTCAGTCGAAACACTGCAAAGGTAAATGTTCCCCCTCAGAATTGCTTTTAAGATAAAAATGTGGAGGAGACCTAGGAATTTCTGAAATGATTACACTAAACCTGAACTGTATCAGAATTCTGACAATTACAAAAGGCCCCAGGAAGAAAACCACAGGGAAAATATGTGCCTTATACACCCCTACCTAAGCAAAAACCTTGCACTCCGGATGTGCTGACCCCTGCAATTTCCCCAAATGTGGGAAACTCGACTGCGTAATTTGTGGTAGTGGGGGGCTGTGTTCACGCTATCCCCTGAAAAAAAGAAAAGAAAAAAAAAAGAAAGAAACTCCAGCAGAGACAGCCTACATTTTTTAAAATCTTCAGTGCTTAAAATGTACTTAGAAGGATCTTTCATTGGTTGTTGGGGCGACTATACCTGTTGTTTTAAGGGCTATCAATGGAATTTCTTTGGTCTAAGAGCTCACGAACCCCTTCAGACTTCTGAATTCAGTGAGCCCATAAAAAAAACTGTTATGCTGAACTTCAAAGAACACTTTCTTTCTTCATTTACTTTTTCACTTCTTAAAGACAGTGGTTCTTTTTATATCTTTTTAACTTTATACAACCAACTTCTAGCACAGGGCTCTGTCTTTTCAAGTAATGAATTGAATGAAGAATAACCCCCTCCTCCTTTCTTAACACGTGCACCCCCCCATACCGAACACACATCTCCTTTTTAAGAGAAAAAGCAAAAATACTGCCACTTGCAGACACAACAGAATAAATATTCATTGAGACAACATGTAAACACATGACAGAGATGGCATTGTTAAAGAGAAAGATATCTTTGTTTCCAAAAACTGATGCCACAAAATAAGAAAAGCTTTATAAAGAAGAATAAAGAGCACATGTTAGTAATTAATTTTTAAGGCCTAGAAATTTTGGCCATACAAAACACAAGAGAATCATCTAGTACACTTTAGTCTTTGATGTCAGTTTGAGGAAAGGACTATGGTATCACTAATGACCAACTATTACTTTTTCAGAAGACATCAATAAATAGTGAGATCGGGCCTTCCCGTTGGCTCAGCGGGTTGAGTGCAGTGCTGTGAAGCTGTCCGCAGCCTCTGCAGCACAGGTTCAATTCCGGGCTGGCCAGGGAGATACCCACATGGCACGGCAGACCTCTCCTGTCTCACCGCTGCTTCCCTTAGTAGTGTGTTTCAGTCAGTCTACCTGTTCTGTTTCCTGCTCTGTCTCTGGTGAATCATCTCACCCTCCCACGCATCTGGCCTGTACCCAGCTCTTGTATAAATAAGAAATAAATCTTTGAAATAAATAAATAAATAAATAGTGAGATCTATGACCTCAGGGAGACGATTCATGGGCAGACCATGAGTAAGGACATCTGAAAAGAGCACCTCGATGTGCTCCTGGTATAATCAGTTACCCCACTCCAACCAAACTCCCTACCTGTGCACTCAACATCCAGGTGGACAGTGCAAAGGCATCGCTGCAGGAAATCAGTGGAGGAATAACTGAACCTTGATTCAACCAGGGGCCAGTCCCAAACCAGGGAAGTGGAGATACAAACCTTCCTGGCAAAGCTACATAACTCACTGGCCATTAGCAAGGCACACACTTTGAAATAATTCAGAACTTGGTTAGAAACTTGATCTGATCCACCTGCACTCTGACCTTGCATTCCAGGATTCCAACCTATAAAATCCAGTATCTTTACTTCTAGATCAGATGGGGTAAGTGTCAGCTGCAAGCAAAAATCCAAAATAACAGTAGATTAAACAGAAATTGGTCTCCTCCAGCACAGCAATTCTGCTCCAGTCCCTGGAGCCCAGGCAAGCTCCCAGCTTGCCACTCTAGGAGGCAATCTGCTCCACACAGGTAAGAGAGTGACACCCAAAGTTCAGGAGACACAAGGGCTATCTTTTAAGGAAGACTCCACATGACAGGGCATCTTCATGAAGCCCCCAACGTGGAATTTGCACTTCTTTCACAGTAGCCAGAACTGTGAGTCAGGGCTGTGCAAGCTGTGAGGGGTCTCTGCTCTGGGAAGTCATGTGCCTGGTTAAAGATCGAGGACTCTATCAACATAGATATAGGGGAAAACTACAATTTCTGCCATGAGGACGGCACACTATAAGTGAACTCAGTAATCATAAATGAAGCTACTATAATAACCAACAATGCAACATGACTGAAAAAGTAACTCTCTTACTTAAAGGTGTCTTGATTTCTCTAACTCTTATTTCATAAATTCAAGGCATTTCTATCTCTTAATATATGCTATTCTTTTAGGAAGACTAACCCATCATTATTATAATAATTTCTCAAATACTATATATGACCAACAGAATTTAAAGAATGGTGACACCACCAATATACTCTTCATTTAATCAAAGGCCAAGGCCTCTCTTCATGTATTCATTCCAAAATGCAATACCCTTAGTACAATATTTACTATCTTTGAGAATGAAGTATTTGATTCTCAAAACATAAGCCTTTCCCCTTTTCTAAGATTATAATACTACGGAGAAAATTAAAAATCAATTAATTTTGTAAAGCATGGATATTTCATTTCATTTCAAAAGTGAAGTAGATAGACCTGGATTCATTCAACAAATCCATGATGATTTTGTGTAAATCTTCATTTCAAAAAATCCAGCAAGTCTGCACATTAAATAACTACACATTTGGAAGCCACTCCTATGAGGCGTGCAATTCATTGATTCAGGAATTCAACAGATACTTATTAAGCACCTGTTTGCTGACACACTGCAATGCGCTGGAGGAGAGAGGACTCTCAAAAAGTAAGATGCTTAAAACTACCTCCCAAGAGTTTTGTATTTAAGAGGTATTGCTTTTGCTAAACACAAAACACAGTTACTCATGGAATTGTAGAACTCCCTACTGCTTCAGTCCAGTAGTTCATGTTCAGTGAGCAAGGATTCGCTAATCATATCTGTATAATTTTCCAAAACGTGATGAGACCGAAAAAAAAAAAATCTTATAGTAAATTTCTTTCAAATGACTTGATAAAAATCATCTTGGCACAAGATGGCATACAGATAATTTGGGTAATATGATTCTAAGAGAATGAGTCAGGAGCATCATCACTCCTGTAACCTTGACCTTGAATTTGGTCTAAAACTGCTACACATTTTTAGTGACATGTGAGAAAAGATGATGCTGTAACACATGAAAATGGCAACATTTAAAATTCATAGTAGCACAAAACCATTACTTTTCTCACCGGATTCTATGAACTTTAATAATGTCTGACCTGGTTGGCCAATAAGTTCTAAAAGCAGACAGAGGAAAATTGCCAATATTAGACACTGCTGGAATGAATTTTCATTTAGAAAGATTTTACAAGTTCTCTTAAAAACAGATCGTCGATTCTGCAGACACTTAATTTTCTTGAGCGAATAGTCATTGAAGAGATCAGGTACCTAAATATATGCAAAACAAAATTCAGCTGAAAACTACATTTCATATGTTCTTAATCTCCTTACACATAAAGTAAACACACCCACCCAAATGGACACTCACACACTAATATATGCACCAATCCAAATAAAAGAAAGTGTCGCCAAAAAAGTAGACATGGAGAAAGTTACCCATTTACCTCCCAGAATAAATGGCACTGAAGCCAGCATCTCATTAACTGCCCAAAGGAGATGATGTACTATACAATTGAAGCTGGATAAAGAGACTAGATAATCACACGTTTATAATTTTCACATTACACAAATGAAAAGATTTATGAAGCCACAATTTAAGAGTCTACCTTGCTTGAGTTACTTAAAAGAAGCAAAGTGACAACAAGAGCAAGCAATTAGCTGCTTCTCCACTATACCACAATTCCAAGTGGCTTTCCACCTGCCCCCTTGTTTTAGTCAAATATCATTTCAATATGCAATTATCTCTGTGCTTTGATGCAGTTGTCATCTGTGTTTTTCATGCATATACCTGTTTTCTGACAAAAATTTCCCATGGTGTGGCATGTGAATTTTTCCTAGATGTTGCTTATAAACTTTATAGTACACTCACTCTTTTTTAAAGCCCTTGAGATAATATTCAACCAGAGTGTCTCTAGGTGCATGCCCCTATCTAAAATGTCAGAGAACTAGTATGTGGCCACACAGAGAGCTGTGCAAGGGAGAAGCACTCATTTAAATCCTCTCCAAGACACTGTTGAAAGTTTCCTTTCACGGCTTTACAAAAACACCAGTTTCCAGGCTGTCAGGACACTGGTGCTACATCTTGGTGCTATGTCTCTTAAAAGCTTTTACACAGCCCTCATTTATCTTCACAGATCCCTCTGTGAAAAGCCAGGAGCTCTGGGGGGGCCTCCCTGGTGGCATAGGGGTTAAGTTTCAGCGCTATCACCGCTGCAGCCCGAGTTCAATCCCCGGCCAGGGAACTGACCCACATATGGCACAGCAGACCTCTCCTGTCTTACCCACTGCTCCCCTTAGCAGTGTATTTCAGTAGATCCTTCTGTCTCTGGTGAGTCCTCTCACCCCCCCCCCCCCCGCCCACAACTCTGGCCTACATCTCAGTTCTTCTATGCATAAATAAATAATCTTTAGAAACAAACAAACAAAAAGCAGGAGTTCTGGTCTGGCTATCCACTGGACAAACAAGACCTTCAAGATGGCTCCAAAATGGCTTTAGAAGCCAGACCTCATCTCTGGTCTAGATCTACATGACTGGGACAAGGCCTCCAGAAAAACTGAAGGATGCATCCCAAAGTTCACCTAAAGGAATACATTTCATAAACCTGACCATTTAAAATTACATTTTAAAAGTAATGGAACACAGTTCAAGTTTTTTTCTTTTTATTCAAATTGATAGGAGTCAAATTCATAACAATTATATAGTTATTTTGAAAATCATATGTTTAGTGATTCGCACAATTTTATTGTTCATATTTTACTGAGATAGTTTATATCAGATTGTTAATTTAGATGATATGATCAAGATATATTTACAAGCATAACTTGAAAAGGCAAAGTTAAAAAGGAAAATATTGAAACACATGTGATCTTTTAAGTTATACTCAAGAGACTGCCAAATATTTTTATTTAGCATATTAACTGAAGAAAAACAACTTTCACCAGAACAGCATGTTTTGTCAAACAAACAAAAACAACTTCATGAAAGTGAAATAATAGTTTCCTTACAAGAAGGTTATATTAATTTCTGCACCCTTCTTTCAGAAGCAAGAAACTTTTAAAATAATAACTCAAGGACACTATCAAGAAAGTAAAAAAGAACCAACACACTTGGAGAAAATACTTGCAAATCATGTATCGGATAAAAGACATCTATCTAGAATATAACAAGGACTCTAAACATTGAATAACAATAAAATATAAGATGAATACAACCTAAATGAGTAAAGAATGTGAGTAGACATTTCTCCAAAGAAGATATACAAAATAGACAATAAGCACGAAGAGTCTCAATATCACTTGTCATGGAGGAATTAGAAATCAAAACCACTTCATACCCACCAGAATGGCTACAATTAAAAAGAGAAAAAATATAGGTATTGGCAAAGATGTGGAGAAATTGAAAACTTACACACGCTGGTAAGACTATGAAATGGTATAGATACTTTGGAAAAATAGTTTAATACTTCCTAAAAATGTTAAAACATTATCCAGAAATTATGAAAACATATGGTGGTACAAAAACTTATACACAAATGCTCATAGAAGCATTATTCATAAAACCAAAAAGTAGACACAACCAAATAGCTACAAACTGATGAATGGATAAACAAAACATAGTATAGTCATACAACTGATTATTCAGCAAGAAGAATGCAACAACATGAATGAACCTCAGAAATATTATGTTATGTTAAAGGAACCAGTCATATGGCATGAAATTACTAAAATACAATGATCAGAAATAAGCAAATCTATAGAGACAGCAAATAAGTTCCAGCCTAGGATTGGGAGAAGCAGGAATAAGAATGAGGACTGCTAATAGATATCTAGTTTCTTTTTGAGGTGATTAAATATTCTGGAATTATATAATGATGATAGTCCCACATCTTTGTGAATATACTAATATCAGTGGTTTTGAAACCACTGAATTTGTATAGCTTAAAAGACTGAATGTAATGGTATGTGAATTAGATAATTCGATAAGAAAATTCTAATAAAAATAACTAAATGTAAAGAAAGTATTTGTACAACATACAAGTTAATTTCAAATTAGAAAGGGAGGAAAAAAGAAAAACGGATGAAACTGGAAGCATCATGCTCCCTGATTTCAAACTATATTATAAAAGGTGAAAGGTTTATATGATTTGAAGAGAAACCAGAGTATCAAACCCTATTACAAAGCCACAGGAATAAAAAATAAGATAGTACTAACATAAAAAGAGACATACAAGTCAATAGAACAGAACACAGAGTCCAGAAATAACCCCACACATATATGGCTGATGCTCATATATAACAAGTCAAGAATATAAACTGGGGGAAGGAAAATCTTCCTTAACAAATGGTGTTGAGGATGCAAAAGAATGAAACTAGACTACTACCTCACACCATGCACAAAAAACAACTCAAAAGGGATAAAAGAATTGAACATAAGACCTGAAAACACAAAATATATAGAAGAAAATACAGGTAAAACAGTACATGACATACATCTCAGTAACATCTTTAAAGACACATCCCCCAAAGCAAATGAAGTGAAGGAAAGATAAACACTGATGTTCATGGCAGCATTTATCATTATAGCCAAGATATGGAAGTAACCTAAATGTCTATCAATGGATAAAGGAAAAAAAAAAATGTAAGACACGCATGTACACACACCCAAATATGTCAAAAGGTACAAACTTCCAGTTATAAGTAAGTCATAGAGATTTAATATACAACACGGCAACTATAGTTAATAATACTGTATTACACATTGGAAAATTGCTAAGTAGATCTTAAAAATGCTAATCATAAGAAAAGAGTGTGTAACTATGCCTGATGACAAATGATGTTCACTAGACTCAGTGCAGAGATTATTTTCCAATATATACAAATACCAACTTATTACGTTGTACACCTGAAACAAATATGTAAATTAAATCTCAATAAAAAAAATCTTATGTGGAGAGAAAGGAACTCTCCTGCACTGCTGGCGGGAGTGCGAATTGGTCCAACCACTATGGAGAGCTGTGTGGAGATTCCTCAACCTACTAAAGATAGAGCTTCCATATGATCCAGCAATTCCACTCCTAGATATTTACCCCAGGAACACAGAAACATTAATTCCAAAGAGCACCTGCACCCCTATGTTTATAGCAGCACTATTTATGATAGCTAAGCTTTGGAAACAACCCAAATGCCCAAAAATAGATGACTGGATCAAGAAGATGTGGTACATATACACCATGGAATATTACTCAGCAATCAAAAAAGATAAACTGATGCCATTTGCAGCAACATGGATGGCGCTGGAAGGGATCATGCTCAGCAAAATAAGCCAGAAAGAAAAACAAAAATCCCAGATGGTCTCACTCATAACAGGAATCTAGAAAACCTAAATAAGGGACCAGGAAAAAGAATAACTATAAGAAAGAAAAAAATCAAAGTCAACAAACAACTATGAACCAGAGACACACTTTGGGGGGGCAGGGAAAGGAGGGATTGGGGTTAAAATCTGGGGGTTGCAATTGTATGGGGAATATAAAAATAAAAAAAAGAAATTAAAAAAGGAAAAATAAATTAAAAATATTTTAATATTAAAAAAAATCTTAATAAAAAAGTCTAGATCCGACTCCATAAGGAATCAGTCACAAAAATATTAGATCACACGAAGTAAGATATTCTATTTTATATACTATAACAGAAACCTTTTAAGTAAGGCATGTTCTTCAATAAATTTTATTTTCCCTATAGTTTATTTTAAATAGTGTAAAATTATGTCCTCAAACACTTCTGTGAGTGACATGATTAATGTTCTTCATGTTTCATTTTTCTGAGTAACCAGATAGGATGATAATTATTTCCACTGAACACAATCCTAGTCCTCAAACCATTCTTATTTAGGGCTGCCTCGTCCCACTCATCTGACAATCTAATTAAGTAACAGTGAAAACAATGGAAATGTGTAGAAGATCCTTCCAGTTCATTTTCAATGGGTACTATGCACTATTACACCTACTGTTCACAGATGTCCAGTGACACCTATAATTTTAACAACATAGTTTATCAACCTAGTGAACACAGCCACCAAGAAAACACCTGCTGTCACTATTGCCATTCATTAATCCAGAAAAATGCCACCAAAATGGCAGCAGAGAATTAAGAAATCAACTCCTACTGCTTTAAACCCCAACTCAAAAGACTCTGTGTGACTTCCAACCTGACTGGTTTAATCCCTAGACAGGTGGCAACCTTACTTAGAGTAAATTAACCACCCCACCTAATTGTATAAAAGAGCTGGCTGGCAACTGACAGCAACACAGCTAAATATGATTATGACTGTTGAGAATATAAAACCTACAAGTAACTCATAAAGGTTAAAGGAACAGTGCCTCCTTTAAAGAGATTATAATTTAACAGAAAACACTTTAAACAAAGTTTAGGTATATGGTCTATTAAGGAATTAAAACAGGTAGCATAAGAAGGTAAATGCAGAGATACTGAGAGGAAATTAGATTACCCAAGACTCGTTTCACTCAGAAGCTTTTTAACGTTAATCCTATACAGCTTATTTGAGATGATTTTCCAACCAGATAATAAAAAGCAATTTCACTTAAGTGCTGCAGTCATGGGTTTTGTACTACGTGAGCCCCTTCTGTGCTCCATTTCCACAGCTCATAGGGGGCTCTTCCATCATTTTTTCCAATGGGAAGCATGCTTTCATTCATATGTGCCCAGTCCCCAATATAAAACCCATGTTTTTTTCTTTATTCTCACTAATCTCAAAAAGCAGTTGAACTTCATGGAAATATAGAAATCGGAGTAACTGATTTCATGATATGCCAAAAAGCTTGTTCCTATCTCTTCCGTTAAAAAGAACAGCAATTAAATGGAGTAAGTATTGCTCAAATAATACAATAAAAAACTCTGAAATACACAAGCTCAAGAAAGGCTCAATGATAAGCGTATTACATAAAATAAATATCATGTGAAGCGCACACACACACACACTCTCTCTCTCTCTCTCTCTCTCTCTATATATATATATATATATATATATATATATATATATATATGAAAGGCTACACAATGCACAATACGCTTTGGAAAAGCCAGCATCAAGGTTATCTGCTGTGACTTCCTATCAACAGAGAGAAGGAGATGGATGGAATTCTGGAACATGAGTAAGATAACACTCATGTCAAAAACAAAAGTCCTTGTCCTCAAGCAAGTTAATGAAGCAAGTGATAAGCTATGGGTCAAATTCCCACTTCTGCAATCAAAACTTATCACAGCAGCCCTTGAAAAGGGAGTGCATCTGTCATATGTTAATGAGTTCAAGCCGTTCACTGAACTTCTAGGTGCACAGGAAAACTTAAAAGCACTTCACAACTCCTTGTGGGTATAATTAGCCTGTTGCAATTGTTGGCAATTCTCATCCTGATCTTTAAAAGGTCACTCCACTCTTTAAGATACCAAATTTGGAGCCACTCTCCCTTCTGGACAGATTAAGCACACCCCACAATTAGTATACAGCTGCACCTGTTGCGAAGCCTCTTTCTTCAGTGATGTAAATGGGGACAGTCAACAACATTCTAAATTCTAGAGGGATTATATTAGTCCTCAGAGACCAAGCCATGAACAAGTCTGATGTCTGCTGTTGTGATGGATGGTGGTCCTGACTACCCTGACCACTTGCCAAAGCCGTGATCTTTACTCGTCATAGACAATCCCAACTTGTGCAGGTACCACACAGGCCTGACATTCTCTATCTCATCAGCAGCCAACTTGGAATTTTTAGCAAAAGCAGGTTTTTTGTGATCTGAGTTGAGTTTCCAGAAAAAAACAAGGAGAATTCCAATATTTTTTTTAAAGCTCAACTAAAATAGCATTGTTGATATATCTAAACTTTACTAAATCATGGTGAAGGAGGAAAGCTGCTGGTCACATATGGAGGATCATCTTTCTCTTTTATAAAGTCTGTAGGTCAAAGCAACAAACTCCCCTATAATTTATTAATCCTTTACAAAAGTGTCCTACATAAATTTCATAAATTCATAAATTCTCAAAATAGCAACCTCACTACCATATTACAAAATACCAATATAGAAGTTAAAGTATATAGATTTTCGGTGAAAATGTATCTAAGAGAGAGACATTAATTTTAAAAACATTCATAACATTTGAGAAAATTTGATATGTTAGCTAATGGCTTAGCTAATGGCTTGCTACAACCTCTGTTTATTTTACTAAGTCCTTTCCTTTCTTTTTTAATGAAAGAGATATACAGAGGACAGAACCTTAAAGCTCCCCTTCCTTTTTTAACCATGTAAATCACTGCTATTTTCTACTACATCAAAACAAATGATTCTTTTGTAGCTCATATATGTGGCCACGTAAACAAAAAGAAATACCCTAAAACCTTCTTAAGTTAATGACATTGGGCTTAGTCAATCTGTTAGGTAAAACCTCTTATTATCACCACAGTACATAAACTATCTGTCACATTGAAAGTACTTCCCCCCAATATATAAGTTCCTTTCAAAACATAATTGGAATTTTAAAAATTAGGAAAAAAAAATCTTTTTGCAAAAGGTTTTTACTACATCATTCAGTAGGTACATTTTCTTCTGTACATATTAAATTATATATACAAATGCCTTTTAAAAGGCTGACTGAAATAATAACATAAAAGTTAAATCAGTGAGACTTCCAAAATTAGCTTTCCAACTCAAATAAAGCTGCAGGATTTGATTATATACTTACCATTCCCCTCCAAAGATATGTTCACCTGATATTTAGCTTATAGTAAATAAATACATTCCTTAGTGAAAATATTTCCCACAAGTATACATAAATTTTAAATGTCTATGTGGGATATATCTTATATATACGAGAAATATTTAAAAATATATATCCATCTATTACATGTTACCTATCTCCTTTTAAGTCATTGAACTAAATTGTGGAATTGGCATTTTTAGGCTTGGTGTTGGGTCTATATGGTAATCAAATTTAGGAAACTATAAATTATATTTAAATTTATTATTTACAAGCAATTAATTATAAAAAAAAAAAACAGCCAGGTGGCTTTCACTACATAAATTACTGTTAATGACAGAGACCTCACACTGCTACTGTATTTAGCATTTGCATGTGTCAAGTGTACATAGCAGTATCTAACTACCCTCCTCTTCGGATTGAACTGATTCTTCAGATGGAACTGATCATGGAAGCCCACCGCAAGTTGCCTAAGTTTCACACCCTAACTAGTTGTTTGAATCCCAAATACTCTCAAGGTTTTAACAATGTTTGCTACAAGAAATTAAGACAATATTTAAAAGCTTGTTACAGGAACTTGTAACCATCTTCATGAAAGAGCTTTAGAATCAGACATGTAATTACTGAGCATGAAATAAGGTTTCACTACACTTGGCTACTTAAAAGTCCTATGTCTGTAATTTAAATATTACCAAAAACAAAAAAAAAATATTCAATCAGTTCTCACTAAACAAGTGAGGGAACTATTGATGTGACACAAGTGTAGTTTTTAAAGTGCTATTTGACAAGTTTCCTCCTACCATGAAATGTGCAAAAGAAACAATGACTCTTTTCAGGACTCTGCCTCACTTTTATTTAGCCTTTTGTAGTGATTCTTTCAACCCTACAGTAGATGTAATTCCCTCCCAAGAGATGAAGAATTTGACCTCTTTAATTTTCTTCTGAAATAAAGCATGAATTTCAATGATGTAACAAGAGAAAAGGACCACGTATGGTACCTCTGTATTAAATGCAGTTCTTGAACAAACAGAAAATCCTTATCACTGAGAGAACATTAAAGAATTCCATCCTGTTCCAAATTCTATCTCAACTAGAAACCTAAACGAGTCATTCTGTCCCCCTCTACCACTAGCACTAAAAAGGGGGGAAGTTTTATGAAAATGTGTCTTAGGTTATAGAATGAAATACAGACTATAGTCTCTTATCCAAAAAAGAAAAAAATTAACAAACTGAAAATCCCATATTGAACTACTTCTCTGATATCCAAGGACAGGCTGGTTTACAGATTATCTCACCTGACCTAACCCTTCACTTTTCTCCCCCCATGTCCCAAGAAGTCTGCCTTGTACAATTCCATCACTTATTAACAATCACCAGAAAAGAGAAAAATGGAAATGGAGTAGGAGGAAATGTGACTTTAGCCTCTCAGTAGTTAATCTACATTGAGGAAAAGAGAGAAGGGACCATTAAATAATGGCTAATAGTTAAGAAAAGGGAACGTCTACACCAAATATGAGGATTATGAGTGTTTTCAGCTAACAAACTAAAAACTAAAATACTCAACTCATTTTTGGCCAAAGTACTCATCCTGAAAGAAGGGGGTTCTGTAAATCCACCACCGATGATGTTGCCTTTACGCAAATCCAAACTCATCTTTAGAAATCACTTTAGAACCCCATTACAAAAGACAACCTCATAGTCACATTTCAAACCTTACCAAAACATAGGGAGTCCACCAAGTCTGGAAAAACAGACAACTACATAGGGAAGAGTGTACTGTTATGGAGTTATAACCCATGGCAAAATAATTATGTCTCCAGATTTCATGGTCACTTTCCAGCATCAACCTCCTTATATGTAGAGTCTGATGATGTTTGACTCTCTCCAGACACCAGATTCATTCTCAAATTATCAAAAGAGGACACCACTCAAGATTTTTAAAAGACAGTGCCATTTACTCTAAAAACACTTGACAACAAGGAGTCCCAAAAGCATTTTAGCTATCATGAGAATAGGTCCAGCAAGGAGCAATATTCATCCTAGCACTTATTTCTGCAATGAGTCATTACATTGTACTTGCAATATATGATGGTGAAGAGGAGAGTTCACTCTGTGTACACTAGAAGAGTTATTTGGAAGACAAAGTGTCAAAAGCACTAATAGTTTGACAAGTACTGGGGACACCACCTCCCAAAACCACCGGTGCTGCCTGGAAGTATTCCCAGTACATATGGCTAAGAATTAATGGTATCTGAAATGTATATCTCTTTCTCACAGTAATTTTCAACACTGTAAAGATTTCTTCTGTCTTTCTGATCTAAACTAGGAACAATGTCCTCATCGCTACAAACATAAATAAATATTGAGAGCCGCGTATCCATCACAGGATGATGCATGATGTAAGTGAATGGTTCAGTGATGCTGTGGTCAGCATAGGGTCATGATGAGCTTTCAGAGGGAAGTATGGAAAAGCCAGTCAGCACTGCTGTCTATTTTTATGATGCTGGAGGCTCTGCTGTGTGAGAGCTCACTGCCACTGTGTACCAGGCAGCTGTGAGGATTTTACCCAGAGTAAGGTCAGGAGTTCCAGTCCCAGAAAGGCCAAAACCAAAGACCTAGTGTAGATGGCTAGCAAAAAGCATTTTAACCTGGGCAGGGAACTAAAGTCTTTCTGCTTTGAAAATTGCTGTAATATTTGAGACATTATGGCAGTTCCAGAAAAATGTCAAGAGTCCTGTAGAAACAAGCAAATTCACAGGGAGAATCCTTATGGCTGCCCAGTTGTAAATCCCCTTAAAGGGAAAGTTCATTGAGATTTAAAAATAAGGGATAGATCCCTCAGGAGGTCCAGTTCTGCAGAAAGATCACGCCAAAAGTCATAAAGGCACCTACCTCACATGTCCAGGTTGGTAAGGACTGTACAAGTCTTCATGTAAACCACATGAGCTACATGACTAAGATTACGAAAAGGCCAATCTCTGATTACAAGTCAACCTTGAAAACCAGGCACTCAGTTTCAAACAAAGACCTTCTTTTAGCCCAAGTTACGCTGTCCTCAGAAATATTGTACCTAGTGTCAACCCCTAATGAAATCCCAGTCGGTACAGTAATTCATATTCTAAAGGAGAAACTACTCCTCACACCACAAAAATTGGTACAATAATTTGCAATTAAGTAACTGCTGAAAAGGATCTTTGATCATTTATATCTGTGACATCAAAACATGGTAGCAGTACTTCCTTAAAATAACAGAAATTACTTTGAACCAACCACATGAAACAAATCTACTGACTGTTTCTCAAGAACAAGTCAATAACTGCATTAGAATTAACCATTGAAATTGGCGGAGAAGACAAAAATAAAAATTGATCAAACACTCTATTAACAAATGTTAATAGGTCAAACTTCTTCCAGGATCAAATTTCTTTCACTTAATTTTGCATCAAAGTTTCACAAACTACTGGAAACTATATTTTGATGGAAACCAGAAGACCAGTGCCAGTTCTTTTGGTGTAAATGGCACCACAAAATAACTCCAGCATGTGGCCACAGCTTTTTATACCAACACCAAAGTATTCTGTTAATACAAATTTCTACGACACCAAACCATAAACAAATCTTCAACTGAAAAGCTCTGTCTACTCATTTATAATCTGTTACCTGGAAAAAAGCAGAAGGTCTATCCAGCCACCTAATCACCATATCAATGACACATGCCACAAGAGAGAAGCACTGGTTTATTTGATTGATCATGGTAGATAAACTCCAAATAACAGAGAAATTAACAAATGCTTGACATTTGCTCAACATCCATTATTCTGACACTGCTTTCAGAATTTCAAAGCCTGGGAGTATGCTTAATCAACATTCATATTCCCTTGTGAGCTACAGGCACCATATTGCACCCCGCCTTCATACTGATGAAAACTGCATATTGGCCATTTCCAAAATGTTCTGGGACTCCACACAGGGCCCCTTTTCTCTCTTGTTCCTGCTCTGCAGTTTTCTTTTAAACACTTCCAAGACAAAAGCATCTGCCAGTTTTTCTCTCTAGGGATGTATGCAAAATGAACTTAACAGTTTTAAGGCAGGAGTAACCCTCACATCTAAATTCATTCATAGGACAGAAAAGGGCCTAAGAGGCCTCTCTAGGGACAAAACCCTGCTGAAATTCTCCCCACACACAACAGTGGGAGCTTTATAAAATCTAAGTCCAGACAATTTCCAATTCAAATGCCCAACATAGCATGACCTTTGTCAGATCTCCGAGCCCAGGATGCACCCATGATTTTTTATTCTAACCAGCACAGACATTAGACAGGGCAGTACAGCTAAGCAGGAGGTTCAATATTTGCATGCTCTTCTATTGTGAAAATGTAACAGTGACAGCACTGTGTCAAATTCTTTTCCCTCTAGAACTTTAACTCCATAGGAGAGGCATGGCTGACAGATGACTCCCCAACATCTGTGTTATGTACACTGCACAGCTGAGGAGCCCCAGATCACTGTCAGAACATTGCAAGATGACCTGCGCCTATCTTAAGTCTTCTTATCCCTGCCCACCCCCCCGTATAGATACACAAAATACAAATAGTGCAATTTTTAACAAAATGTAAAAATGGCAAGAAAGATTAACATAATTTATAGTCATTAAGCTGTTCACATAGTAGCTCAACATATGTTGTATAAATGTCCTATACCGAATAATTTATCAGATATGACACCGTGCATATCATATTGTTTTATTTAATACACTTACTAAAATTTCATGGATCAAGCATCACTTCTGAAAGCACAGAGAAAGCACTAGAAAATATTTATTCATCTCCTGTGATTTATTTTGATTGCCCTTACAGCTACATGATAAAGTAGAACTCACAAAATTACAAGGTTAAGGTTTACACAGCCATTGCTTCATATACTAAAATATAACAAATGGCTCCATGTCTGTGTTATATTTTACTTTCATTTAGTGTTAAGCAGAACACTAGCCTAAGCACTTAGCTGCCTACTGAATATTTTAATATTTTTAAATAGGACTTAAACATCCTGACCCAGAGAGTGGGAGCTTAGGAGACAATCCTAGAAGACGATATATGACTTAGGAAACAAAACGATCCTTGATAGAACAATACTGGTAGGAGGGAAGAAGCATGCTTTTAAGTTATCTTCTCCTGAAAATAGATCATAAAAATAAGCACTGGTCTGTATCAGAAAGTTAGCAAGAAATCACTGCATGCACAAAGGACCATAATCCCATGCTAGGCACTAAAGGGAAGTGTTGGAAAATAAAATCACAGGAAAACACATGGCTCCTATCCCCGAGGAATCTACAATCAGCCAAACAGAAAGCAAAAGACCGGCACATAGACATTCCAATGAAGGAATAAAAGTAACTACAATGGTCAGAACAAAGCAAACCAAAAAAATTTAATTTTTTAATTCACGAGACCAAAAAAGAACAATAGATATGTGGGAGGGAAAAAAAATTAGACATTGGCACTTGAAGCTCTTTCCCATCAATTTTCTTTAATTTTTTAAATTATTTATTTATATGTATGTTACAACCTTGTTCATTTCAGTTTTCTTTTAAAATGCTTTATCTGGGAGGCAGAGCTCTCAGACAGGGAAGATGAGATGAAATGTCTGATATAAAGATCAGAAACAGGAGATTAGAGTCCAAAGTAGAAAAGGTCAATATAGCTTTTCAAGAAAAACATGAATGTTTGTTGGCCTGATCATTTTCGAGAGAACCATTACAAACTTTATCAGATGAACTGGGATCAGATATACTTGGGAAAGAATATATGGGAGGAAAGAAAAAAAAAAACCTGCTTCAATTACCAATGAACTATTTTGTTTAAAATGCAGTAAAACTGAAATGAAGACAAGGAAAAGATCTTTCTTAGGAAATAAGTTTTGTTTCCATTTATGAGTGATAATCATCCCAAGATAGCTACATGTTCCCACAAGTATTATCCCCAGGTACCCGAAGAGACTCCATCTGTTTCAAGGTGTAGACAGTAAAGTCCAGAAGCAAAGCTTAAGCTTCTCAAAGGTTTGCCCTCCCATCTTATGACAGGAGAGCTGACAGTCAATGAGATACTTCATGTGGAGCAAGAAAGCTAAGAAGCCATATTATAGTGCACCGCAAGTGAGGCAACAGAGTGACTTCAGATGAATAACAGGTTACTATGAAAGTACTGAAGGGTCAATCACACTGCACCCTCAGAAAGGAAAGATAAAGACTACAAAGTCAAATAGAGTTCAATATAAAAACAGCGAAGTTCCAATTCCCCCAAAAGAAAAGAACTAAAAATAGGAAAATACTCTTGTTCTGTTGAATGCATGGTAATAATGGCACCTGAAAAATCCTTAATAAAGAACTATTTCACCCTTGTAGCTTTATGTGAGAGCAAAACTACTTTACCCACATTGAAGGGTGTATTATAAAGATGAGCTCTAGCATTAATAGATAGCCTTCAGAGTTGGGGGGTGGGGGGTATGGAGAGGCTGTGCATCCAAAAAAAAAAAAAAATTCAACAAGAGGCAATTGAGAGGAATGAAGAAAAGAACGAGTTTGAGTGTTGCAAATTCTTGCTGGGACCCCTATCATCACCATCACTCTGGCATTTTATTTCTAGACAAGAAATATATTTTACCTTTCTGAGATTATTTTCTGGTTACAAGCCAACCATTATGAACCTTTCAGTGAATCACTGAATAGGGCACTTAAAGGGATAAACAATTATAAAAATAACTCTGTCACAAGTGCATACATTTTATTTTATTTAGTGATGTAATAAGCTTAGGGGCATATATCAGGTCCAAAATGGTCTTGGTCATTAATTTAAGCAATAAATCACAGGTCTTGCCAACAATGACGGCAAACAGATGCTAACAAGGAAATGTATTATTTAATATTGCCATGTGTTATAAAAATGTAAGTGTGTTTAAGACATGTCTTAAATTTTTATAATAATATGCATTTAATACATTACTGTTTTGACACATGCAGGAATCAGATTTATAGGTCCCATTCCGTAGCTTCTTCTTCTGTGAACATGAGAGCATATTGTGGATTTTTTTTTTTTTAAAACAAGAGGGGAAACCTTTAAAGTGCATGCTTGCAACAATATCTAATTGGTTGTCTTGCTGTTTTGTAGTAAATAATGTCAACACTGAAACTCATTAAAAAGAAAGAATCTACACACTTTGCTGGAATATAAAAATAGAACATTTTAAAATTACAATTTAAAAACAAACCTCATAGTCTAAGAAAGTCTGAAAGTGTTTTAAAATCAAGTTGGCAACTAGTTTTTTTCACATTCAGGTCAAACTATTCTGCACGATACCAGACAAAAATATACCAACTTGATTAACAAGCAAAGCTCAACATTCAAAAATGGGAAGCAACTAGCTAAGGAAAATCCTATTTTATATCTTCATGCAAAAAATCCAAAGCAGCTAACAGTATCGCAAAGCACAAACTAATTTCCAACTAACTCTCTCTCTATCCAAAATATACCAAGAAGTGATATCCTCTTCCTATTATTTCCTCTCAGAGCCATAGATTTACATCTCCCAGAACCAGGTTCAACCCTCTCAGGGAAGGTTTTCTGAGGAAAGAAGGGGATGGGACCTAAGCAATGAATCCAAAACCTCTTTCTTGAAGAAATGAGCTTTTTTCAAAATATCAACAAGATGACAGCTGTGCTAAAAGCATTTTTTCGTTTGCGCATCATTTTGCCTGGGTTTCCTTTTCAATCAACTCTCCTAACTGCCAGCCTGGTCTTCCCCCTTTCTTGTGTAGGCAAGAGACCATGCTTTAGAACACTTGAAGAAGCAGTGCTTGGAGTATGAAAACTAAATTTTCTTCATTAAATCTACTGAAGCAGATATTAAAAATGCATTTAATATACTGGTGATGGTCGGTGGGCACCGCTGACTGTGACAGGCCAGTTACTGATGACGTGCCGTCAGATGGCCTTCTCAGCAGGCGCCTGGCTCTCAGGCTGCTGAAGGACAGCAATATCTTCCCTTGTGTGTAAGCTCTATTCATCTCCCAAGTATTTACTAAATCACAGGCCTCTGCACACACAGCCCACGTTTCAGTGTATGCTAACAAATGATGGATGGCCTCGTCAATTCGTTATGTCCTGAAAGCATGGTTTCCTGCCATTCCAATCATCAAACCTCAGCGCTTCAGAGTTGATCAGTCCCGGGGAATATATTTTGCAGGCTCGATTAAAAGAGTGGAAGTTCTTTCCATCAGAGTCTCTGACACTCTCCCCCTCAACTGTTTGTTGTTTCAACCAGTTATTAGGGCAGAATATTCAGTAAGTGTTCAGACAAGGTAACACTGGCAGGTTTTTTTCTGATGTTTGCTAAGGAGTAATTTTATCTATAACAAAACAGTTGAGGTATCTGATAGTGAAATGTATGCTTTAAAAGAATTTTCTGTTCCATGTACAGCAGGCAAAACTGAAAAGAAATATTTGATATCATATTATGTTATAATGAAAATGCATTAGCAGATGCATTTTAAAGGAACTTCAAGGGAATAACCAGTCTCTAAATCATCTAAGCCTTTTAAGACAAAAATTTATGAGAGTTCTCTTAATTATGATCTAGATAAAGGTAGAAACTACTTAAAAATTCTTCTGACAGTTCCAAAGTTACGTGGCAAAAGTTCAACTTGTCAAAGAAATAAACCTCCTAAAAGAAGCTATATTTTCAGTTCCAAGGTTATATATGTCAATTGTCTTTTCTATATAAAAACATTTTTATTGTTAGCTATGGTTTATCCATGAAACAAAAATGACACACTCATACCTATCATTCAGAAATTGTAAACTTTATAAAAAGAGTCAAACTTACCGCAACTAAACTGACAGCTGAGCTTTGAGGGAACAGGGTGGCATTAAAGAACCAAACAACTTGCTATAAATAAGCTCCTGAAAATATTAAAATATTTTTTTAAAGTGTCAGACTCCCATTTAGCCAATGGGCTCTGAAGTATCCACAATCAGCATAACTCCACCACATAGCCCTGCCATTCACCTCAACCTTGACCTCAAGATTAAGCTCACTTTTATTGCGCACAAAGGTCACCTGTATTAGGTCAAAATTCAAAGTCCCTTGTCAGAAAAGGTTGATATATTCCAACCTTTCCTTCTCCATGCATCAAATTTTTCATGGTAAAGTCATATTCAGCAGACAGTATATTCAGCAATTTATTGTGCCATTGTAATACAGTGCAGAATACAATTGTCCAAAATGCTATTACATGAATAAAATATTTTTCATGACAACGTGCCAAATCTAGGCTCCTTACACACTTCTAGCAGATGAAATAAAACTAACCAATTCTTGTTTTAACATTTCAGAAGAATTATATAGAGAATAATTGCCCCCCAAATACTAGCTATAATGTAATTACGACTTCCATTTCTATAATCTTTGGCTACAGGCAACTTTTTCACAGAGTCCACTCAAATTTTTAAGTATTTTTTAAAAAGCACAAAGATCTTTAGTCAGTTTTAACACTTTTATTTGAACGTGGTGTAGGCAGTGAAGTAGTTCTATACCTGAAAGCCTTTCTTTGATTACAAGCTGGAGGAAAATGTGCTTTCTACTAAGCAAAGTAGAAAGAAGGGGAAGAATTACTGTCTTGCCCAACTCATTATTATTGCAACTATATGATCAGCAGAACTGTACAAATAAGATAAATTAAACAAATTTGTTGTAGGCAGCATTCTAGAATACATTGTAATTAATGAAAACTAAAGCCTTAAGGAACAATATATCTATTTTCTTTAAAAAGTTTATGCAATTGCTTTGTGTTTGCCCCCAGGTCTTTTCATAGTCAGTATTAGGAATGAGATAGATTTTAAGGTTGTTTTAAAAGCACTCATTCTTCAAATTTATTAATACTTGTATTGAACACTAAAATCAATGTGCACACTCCTGTGATGATCTGGGGCATCCTACAAAACCTCCTACTTCTGGTGCAGAACCCTGACTCCAAAAAAAAGTATCAAGTATTCACCCATATTACTACATAAATTCATCAACACCTTGCTATTGAAGTGAAGCAAGAATATAAAAGAACTTCCAAATATGGGGGGAGGGTGCATTTGAGAAGAGTAATTAGAAAGGAAAATATTTTAAAATGTCAGCTTTTAACATTCTCACTTAATCTATTTTAGGCAATAATCACATTACACAACCATTCATATTGGGTATGGGGGGGGGGAGGGACAGAAATCAATCTAAACCTAAATCTAGATAAGTCCATTTGCCATCATCATATATGTATCTATTCATTATACACTTTGGAAACCTAGAAAATAAAAAGGCTGGTCTTATGTAAAATATTTTCAGTTCTAATATTCTCAATCTGATCATTATAAGCATTAATGTCAGTGCAACAAGCCTCCTTAAATCAATAATGGTAACAATACAGCAGCAGCAAAATATTCTGATACAGCACAGTATCAGAATCTGTGCTAATCATTTTATATGTACTATTCCATTTTATAAATAAGGACACTGAGTCACCAAGAGGTGAAAAAAGTTACTCAAGGTCACCCCACAACTAAGTCGTGAAGCCAGAGAGCAGATGTCTATTTTCAGGTCCAAGTTTTTTAAACCAATATATAAAACTGTCTCGACAACAAAAAACTGAACAGACTCCTGAAGTCCACAATAATAGGGTTTTGCTGCTATCGATTTATAAAATAATTAACTAGTAGCAGAGAGAGCTAAATAAACCACCCAAGGTCAAGCACAGGCTATGATAATTGCCAAACTCAATGCCTGGCCAGCCCACTGAGGTGGACCCATACCCACAGAGAATTCCACTTACCATTCTAAAATGCACATATTCTCACCTAACATTATTAAATGTATTGTTGTTCGCTTCTGTTTTAATTGGTTGTCATATGACTGATACTATAGAAGTAGAAATATATATGAATATGTGTTAATTGAGTCCTTATAAAGCTGTACTAAGTAAATTGTAATCAATTGGTTATCTTCCCATTGTCTTTTCCTTATAATTGCAGAGGTAGTTTATTTAGTTTTTATAGCAGTGCCATTTGAAAATGTAACAGTTAACGTGAAGTTTTTCTAAAAATGATTTGATGTGATAAACCTTCAGGTATACCACTAGGGCATTTCTTAATTCTACAGATAGTGAAGAATCACTGAAACATCCCTAAATTTAGCTAATGAACCTATTTTGAAAAGGATTAATTTTCCTAGATGAGATATGTGTATTTGGTTTTTTTTTTTGAACCATTTTCTTAGCTCAACTCAAGCAAATGTTCATTATGATATTATCATAATATCTAAAATATACTACTAGCACTATTAAGGTTTAAGAATAGAATTCTGGAGAAAGAGGAACCCTCCTACACTGCTGGTAGGAATGCAAACTGGTCCAGCCACTATGGAAAGCTGTGTGTAGCACTCTCAAAACACTAAAAATGGATTTACCGTATGACCCAGTGATTCCACTACTAGGAATCTACCCGAAGGAGACAAAAACACTAATTCAAAAGGAAACCTGCTCTCCTGTTTACTGCAGCACTATTTACAATAGTTAAGATATGGAAATCACCTAAATGCCCCAAAACTGATGAATGGATCAAGAATGTGATACATGTACACAATGGAATATTACTCAGTGATCAAAAAAGATAAACTCATGCCATCTGCATCTGCAGCAACACGGATAGAACTGGAAAGGATTATGCTCAGTGAGACAAGTCACAGGGAGAAAGAAAAATATCAAATGGTTTCACTTATAGGTGGAATGTAGGAAAGCCAAACAAAGGGTCAGGAAAAAGACAAAACTTGGATGCTGACCATAGATTTGAGGCAAACAGCAAGGGGTTAGGAGGGGGAAAGAAGCCAAACAGGGGAGGAAGAACACAAAGCACTGTGGTGATGATTCACCAGTGCTATCATGGTGGGAGAACTAGGGGATACACCTGATGGCAGAACAACGATGTAAGAAAAGAAAAGGGAAAAAATATATATAATTCTAACGCATATCTCTTTAAGCAAGGGGAAAAAAAAATCCAGCACTCACAAAAATATTTTAAGAATAAAGATGGAGAGATAGCATCTGTGGATACTAATTTACCTCTGTAGGAGAATGATAAAATTCAGAATAAGTTGGGTTAAGAAAATTCTGGAAAAGACATGCCACAGGTTCATAACATGTAATGCAAAGTCTCAAACTGGTGATGGTTAGCAGTGATGTGAGGGCCCTAACAAATGCCTTTGGTGGCTGTAGGGAGTGGAGGAATGAGGTAGGTTTGTCATACCTGTCAATTTCAGTGGTGTAAACACTTCCATCATAGCTGATTTTATTTACTTATTTATTAAGATTTATTTATTTGTTTTGCATACAAGATCTGGACTGTAGGCCAAAGGTATGGGAGGGTGAGAGGATCCACCACAGACAGAATGGGGAGCGGAACAGTTGGATTTACTGAAACACACTGCTGAGGGGAGCAGCGGGCGAGTCAGGAGAGGTCTGCTGCGCCATATGTGGGTGAGTTTACTGGCCAGGAGCTGGGAACTCAGGCCTGAGCAGTGACAGCGCTGAGACAACCCCTACACCAACAAGGAGGCCCAATAGCTGATTTTAAACTATGGATGAGATCAGTTTGTAGAGCTGGGAGATGTTCACAATCAGCTCTCACAAACTGGAAAGAGCCAGCTCCAGCACCCATTAGCAGCGGGCCAAATTCAGCCCACAGACTTGTTCTGTTTCGTGAGGAAACTGTTGGTCCACAGTGTTTTAAAAAATCAAACAAATTGACAATATTTAAAGCTTGAGTTTTTTTCCTAAAAATTTCAAATCTAAAGCTGCCTTCTAGAGAGGAGCCGATCTAGTAGCTCTGGGCCCACATTGCTGCATGGCAATAGAAGGTAGCAGAACATGGCAGCTGTTCTGTTGGTGCACACAACTGTTCTTTCACTTTGCCACAGTCCCAACCAGGCCAGCTTCATTTCTTCACTTCTTGTTGATAAATGGAAGGATGGCAGTCCGTGATCTCTGGAAGGGAGCGTTTCTCCTCCAGATTTGGTACTTTGGTCATACCGCTGGATGGCTCCTCTCCCTAGGTGTCTGCAGCTATTGGGTTGTCGGAAAAGTCATGACTTTCTAACAACTCAAAATAATATTAAGCAATTTGACTAGCTGATCTCTAATTGCTCTCTCTTTTTTTAAAAAGATTTGTTTATTTATACATACAAGAGCTGGGGTACAGGCCGGAGGCATGGGGGGTGAGAGGATTCACCAGAGACAGAGAACAGAACAGGGTGACTGACTGAAATACGCTGCTGAGGGGAGCAATGGGTGAGACAGGAGAGGTCTGCTGTGCCATGTGGGTTGCTCCCTGGCCGGGGATTGAACTCGTGCTGCAGTGGCTGCAGATAGCTTCATAGGTTGTGTCTTAACCCCTTGCGCCACAAGGGTGGCCCTCTAATTGCTCTTTTAACCCAACACTTTGTAAGCCATGGAATCTGAAACAAAAGAGCAGTATGCAAGTTCTCTGGAGAAGCTTTTGTGTTCTGCACTTGAAGAATTCTGGTGATGCTTACCAAGGTACAAATAAAACCTCAAAAAATTATAAATTAGACATTAAATGTATTTTCACCCTAATATATATTTTTGTTGTTTTCAGGATGTAAGAATCTAAATGTTAACTTTATCAGTTAAGAGATTGATTGTTTGTGGGCCTCCCTGGCAGCATAGGGGTTAATTCTCAACACTATCAAGCTATCACCAGCCACTGTGGCATGAGTTCGATCCCTAGAGAGGGAGCTGATCCACATGGCGCAGCAGACCTCTCCTGTCTCTCCCGCTGCTCCCCTCAGCAGTGTATTTCAGTAAAATCTGCCTGTTCTGATCCCCACTCTGTCTCTGGTAAATCCTCTCACCCCCTGTAACTCTGGCCTACACCCCAGCTCTTGTATGCATACATAAATAAAAATAAATCTTTAAATAAAAAAAGAAAGAAATGGTTGTGAGCTACTTGTCATATCTGGCAGCACAGTCTGTTGGCTTTTTTAAAATAACATCAAAATATTCTATTTGTTAAAAGGAGATGGTAGTTCAATTTTTGTCTGTCACAAAGTGAATGATTCTATCTAAAAAGCTAATAATATTTTACCTTGATTATATTTGCACAAGCTTACCTCTTCCTAACCAGAGGTTTATTTTTCAGTTTTTTTCAATTATATTATTTTTTATTGAGGTAGCATTGCCAGGTCTTATCAGTAGGGTTTTTAAAGCTGTACAACGAACAGTCTCTCTCATATCCCCAGACCATTTACTATCTTAGCTAAATGGGGCTTGAAGTGCAAGTTAATTTCAAATTTTATTTGCTTTCCCTACCAATATTATCAGCCAAAAGCAAATAGCAGACTAATACAGTTTAAGCAAATGATGATACCAGCTTGAAAGAGTTGTAGACAAACAAAAAATTGAAATAAATAAATCATCAATCTAATTTCATGTGTCTGTAGAAGATGCATTTAAACAATACTCCTTCCTTCTAGATCCCATCTACAGAGGAAGCCACCTACGAAGAATCTTAACCTCCCTCCATCCCCAACAAGTCTTCCCCAACAAGTATTAGATACCAACTATATGAAGGATCTTAGGAGGCTATGAGGTGGCACAGACATAAATGACAAGCCACAGAGAACTTTCACACAGCTATTCATCCTAAAGTGGGAGTTGGGTATCCACAGCATTTCTACATTAAACATAACAGTTCTGAGTATTTAAAAGACATCAATATATTCACAACAAACAGAAATTCACAAACTTGCTGGGAAGAAATCTGAATTTTCATAACTCTATGTTGATTTGAGAAAGCAGCAAGTCAATTAGCCAGTAAGTAAGCTTAACCAAATACCTGCATCCAAAAGCTTATAGCCTTTTGCCATCTGATGTACTGTTAACTGTATATTTGGAGATTTTCAACAGTCTTAAGAGATTACCCTCATAAATATCAAAGGTCTGCTAGGTCTATTTCAAAAAGAAAGGAAACATCAGAGTTTTGAGGGGGAGGAGGATGAGGAAGGGTATTATTTTACTTAATAATCTACCTATGTATCTATTTGTTAGGAGTGTTATGATTTAGAAGTTCAGAGTGCTCAAATAAACAATTTTCTTTGATTTACATGAACAGAAACATTTCAAACATCCATATGATTTTCCCTTTCATTTGTCTGCAGAAATTTCTACTTATTAGTCATAACTGCTCAGAGCTCTCTAAAGGTACAGAATTACAGCACTGAGTCCAGCAATTTTACATAATTGAATCTATCCTACATAGTACATTCCATTTTTCAGAGAAAGGTAAGTTATCCTTGTGGCTTACCACAAAACTCAATGTGTTTCTACTCTGGTGTCTTCAAAGAAGTCACTAACTATGGTCAATGATAATAAAAATGTACATTATATTCATTGTGAACACTATCTCACACCATACACCAAAACTAACTCAAATGGATAAAAGACTTGGATGTAAGACCTGAAACACATAAATACTCGTTTCAGAATGTCTTTGGGAATTCAACTCCAACAGCAGGGAAACAAAAGTGAAAATAAACAAAGGAGACTACAAGAAACTGTACAGAAAAAGAAACTATCACTGAAAAGAAAACATGCTTTCTGAATGGCAGGAATTATTTGCGCATCATACACAAGACAAGGTGCTGACATTCACGATCTATAAAAACATTTCAAACATCCATACAATTCAATAAAAAGAAAACCAGTAAACCAATCAATAAATAGGCAGAAGAGCTAAATAGACAAAAGTGTATTTTTCTCTAAAAAAGACATGGAGAGCCAAAAGGCACATGAAACATTTTAATCACTTATCATCAAGAAATTGCAAATCTAAAACACAATGAGATACCACCTCACTTCCCTGAGAATGGTCCACATGAAAAAGAGCAGAAACAACAGGTATAGGTGAGGGTGTGGAAAAAAAGAAATCCTGGTACACAGTTGGTGGGAAGGTAGGAATGTCCAACCCCTATATGAGTATGGAAGGTTTTCAAAATATTAAAAATAGATCTACCATAAGATCAGTAATTCTACTCCTCGGTATTTACCAAAAAAGACAAAACACAAATTCAAAGGAACATATGCCCTCCTATGTTCACTGCAGCATCGTTTACAATAACCAAGTTATGGAAGCAACCTAAGTGTCCTCGGACTGTAGAGTTGATTATGAAGATGTGGCATTATAATGGAATACTACTACAATGCAGTGGAATACTACTCAGCTATTAATAAACCCACACAATGATAAACTCTTTTCATTTGTGAAAACATGGATGGAACTGGAGATTATAATGTTAAGTGAAATAAGCCAGAAGATAAAGACAAATATGGGATGATTTCACTAGTGGAATGTAGAGAAGTAAAACAAAGGGTCAGTCAAAACCAAGACCAAACCAAACCCCAGAAATCTGACGGTAAAACCAAGGCTACCAAGAAGGAAGGGGTGGGGGAGGGCAGGTGGATAGCAAAGGGTGGGTAGTGGGCTTAATGAACTATGGTGGAGTATTATGGATGGTGAAGGGTATGGTTGGTGACATACATCTAAGGGGTGTGAAACCTATATCTCTGAATCACATGCAGTATTGTAAACCAATAGGACCTCAATAAAAAATATTTTTCAAAAACGAAATACTATAATTTAGATAGATAATAATTTTTACAAATGCTTAGTACCTCAACACTTGCACGAATGATTTATGAAATGCTGAAATTTTGACTTTTATTTTTTAGTAGAAATTTAATAAGTAAATCTAAATCGCTCAGTCCTGATGAATCCAGAAATAAAAAGAAATGTCAAAGATCAGAGATTGTATTTCATGCTTTCTTGGGCATGGAACAATGGACAGGGCTCAACAATAACCAAAACATTAGAAATAAAGATGGGGTATGTAGGGAAAAGAAGGGATGGTCACCTTATATCTTAATATAGCTTTATAAGGAAAAATCACTTCATATCTTTAAGTGTCAACCTTGTATACAACTGCTGCTCCAAGGACAACTTCAGAAAAGCCTGGGCTTCACACAGAATTACCCCAGACAGAGGGGCCAGCACTCAGTCGGGAAGGAGCTAGTACTCGGCATATGTGACCAAGCTACAGGATCAAGAGACATGAATCTACTTTAGTCTTTCCTCTACTTGTCTACTTTCTTTGCTTCAAAATATTTATTCCCATCGTGTTGAAGTTATTACTCTGAGTTAATAGCTGTCAAACATTTTAGCAATTGCATTTCAATATTTCAAGCACATAATAGAAGTCCTAAGATATTTTCATATTTGACATTGGATGAAAAATTGCAGAGCTCTCAATTATCTCATTGAAACACCAAGTATTGATAGGTTATGATTTGAACACCACACTAAGTCAAGAACCAGAAATCTTTATTCACTAATTTCACACCGTGAACCAAACTATTCCGGATCCAGTTGTCTGTTGTGTTCACCAAAGAAATGGAAACTTAACATTCATTCAGTTAGAAGCTCCATCCTGCCACCTTTAGCTTGTTCACTGTATACCAGCTGACTATAAAACAATCTGACAGCAGAAAGAGAAGGAGAAAGAGAACTTGAATCAAACATCCGAAAATATTTTTCTTCAAAAAACAATTGAAAATAAAAGAAAATTTATCCTTCACTCATCTCCCCTAAGATTTTCATAGCAGACATCTATATATTAAGGTCACTTTTCATACTTACTCTAGAAAAGTATTTGTATGCTGCTTATTTTTTTTTTAAGGAAAATTAAACTGAATGCCAAAGTTGCACAATATATGTAATAAAAACACAATGGTAAATTTAGCCAAAATTTGTTGAAGTCAAATAATAAAATATTATTATGCTCCTCCTCTATTGAACATTTTTCTCCTAGAGAAATATATATATATAGTTCTCTCTCTCTCTCTCTCTCTCTCTCTCTCTCTATATATATATATATATATATATATATATATATATTCCTCTGTAGTATACCAGCAAACATTCTGGTATAGGTTATTACTTAGTAGACTAGAGTTCGGTGCCTAAAGAGAAACTTAAAAATAAAATCAATAATCTAATAACATGAAAATTTCCCCTCAAACTGATATGAAATACAGTCATCGTGTACAATTTTCTCAAAATAACATTATCTTAGGTTTTCTTCAAATACTCCTTTGCAGAAATTCAAGCTTATCTCACTGTTGGAACTATGCAAACCCAGTGGGGCACAAATATCTAATAAAAGCTAAGCACTCCTTTTAGAAAGTGAAAGGAACATACATCTAACACAATAACTTTCCTAGAAGAGTATTTAAAACTAGGTTACAATCCAATAACAAAATAAAAACCTGAGATCTTATGGAATAAAAAAAATAAAAGATCACTAAAGGAAATATATCAAATAATCATACTTTTCTTCGACTTATTTTTAGACTAATTTACTTTCCAATTTGCAATAATGATCAATACAGAAATATTCCAAGATGTATTTGCTGAGTACATGTTACTTTTGAATATCATGTAAATTAATTATATTTCTTTGGAAAAGTTGCTAAAAGGACTTCCAGATCAATTAAAGATTTTTTCTCCCTTCATGTGCTATTCACACTCATTATTCTAGAATTCAAATTGACCATATATTGGTAAAAGTATAGAAAATTGAGCACAATTTGAGACTCAACTCTTGCCAATAGGCAGCCAAGGCCTACAGTATTAATGATATATTGCAGTGTGCTATTATGACTCTTAAAAATCAGTGAATGTAGGGTTAAAAAGCTTTTGAAAAATGACATTTCTACTACTGTAGGTCATATACTAAATTCTAAAAATAACAAAAATCATATTTACCATCCATTAAATACTAACCAGGACCTTTCCACCATATTGTTTTACGTGCCTTATTACATGCTTAATCCTCACTGCAGCCATAAGGAACACAACGATGAGAGGCAACAAGAGAGAGATTAAGAATCTAGAGCCAGACTCTGCCTGGGTTTGAATCCTGCTTCATCTAACTGTGGAGATCCATCCCTCGTTTTACAGATGAGGCAACTGTGACTCAGATAAAAAGCAGCAGAGCCAAGAACACATTGTTACAGGAAGTAAAAACAATGAATTACAAAACTATGGGTAGACAGCTTAAAATGCTCTATGGGTGGGACTCATTAGGGGGAAAAAAGACTAACCGCAGCCAATTACAGCACCAAAGTAAACTAAGTCTTCCCAAATAAATGTAAAAATTAAGTTGTGCTTGTCCCAATTAAGTTCCTGAGCTACTCCACTCCTAATCAGATGGGACCCCTAGTTTCAACACCAAGAATCACTAAGTTCAACACTGGCAAACACACAGCAGAGGGAGCCTTCACTCCAGTTCTCAGGTAGAGGTAGGTAAAGATCTCAAGAAGATGAAGCGGGTATATACTGTCTTAAGTACGCAGTGCCCAGTCAGACAAGTTTTGACTATCCCTGTCTCTAGGAACAGCCTTATATGAGTGAACAGTTGCCTGTGTTGTGATCCATAAGTGGGAAAGCAGTAGGTAGGTTACAGTAGGTATGTTGCAGACCAACACAAAAAATCATGTTTAGAAACATGAAGACAACATCAGAAACAATGGAACAAGGATCTCTAGGAGCAAAGATATAGCAATAGGATAAAAAGAGATGTATTTACTTTAAGATTTATGGTACCAAGAGCATGATTTATGGCTCATTAGTATAGGCACAAATGACAACTAAATAACTAATGTACGTCAAAATAACTCAGGGAAAAATTAAACCTGTGCCAAAGGGCTTCTTAGTTTACTAGTGTAAGAATTTCCAACAGATATATCTCCTCTAAAACCCCACTTACCAAACCATATCTGAAAAACACTAAATCTAATATGTAGCCCTAGATAGAAAAAGGACCTTCATGGAAAACTAGCCAAGCTCACGAAAGGTTTGTAGATCAGTTACCTGTGTTACATTAAAATCTATGCAAGAAAATGATACTAGACCACAATTTCACACCATAAACAAAAATTCACTCAAAGTGGATGAAAGATTTGAAACCATAAAATACACAGAAGAAAACACAGCCAAAACACCGGGAGATACTGGCTTCAGAAAGTCTTTGGGGATTCGAATCCAAAAGCATGGGAAATAAAAGCAAAGATAAATGAATGGAACTATACCAAACTAAAAAGCTTCTGCACAGTGTAAGAAACGGGGCAGGGAGAGAAAGGATTAGGGTCAAAATAAGGGGGGTGCAATTGTATGGGGAATATAACCAAAATGAAAATGCATACATTGTGCAAAAATGAAAAATGATGTAAGGATTATATAAAATGAAATATTAAAAAATAATAATAATTAATTAATTAATTAATTAAAACACTGGGGGGAAAAAAAAAGAAAAGGCTCCTTACTGAATGGCAGAAATTATCTGCACAACATTAATCTGACAAGGGGTTGATATCCAAGATCTATAAATAACTCATTCAACTCAACAACAAAAAAAAAACATTTAACCCAATCAAAAATGGGCAGAAGAGCTAAACAGACACTTCTCTAGGAAAGACATACAGATGGCCAACAGACATGCAAAACATGTTCATCATCACTTACCATCAGGGAAATGTAAATCAAAACTACAATGAGATACCGCCTCATACCCACGAGAATGGCCGACATTAAATAAGAACAGAAACAAGAGGTAGTGGTACGGTGGAGAAAAGGGAACCCCTATACACTGCTGGTAAGAAAGAGATGGTCCATCCCCTTGGAAAACAATATGCAGGCTTTTCAAAATGTTAAAAATAAATCTACCAAAGGATCCAGCAAGTCCACTCCTAAGTGTTTACCTGAAGAATGTAAGAACACTAATTTGAAGGGATATGGGAACACTCCTGTGTTCACTGCAGCACTATGTACAACAGCCAAGCTGTGGAAACAACCTAAGTGCCAATGACAGAGAAGTGGATTAAGATGTAGTATATATACACAATGGAACACTTCTCAGCTATTCTCTCTCTCTCTCTCTGTGTATATATATATAGAGAGAGATATTATATATATATTTTATATATAATATATTATATATTATAATAATATATCATATAAATATTATAATATAATACATATTAATATATTATATAATATATAATATTTTATATATATAAACTCGCTATTTGTGACACCATGGATAGAGTGAAAGGGGTTCATGCAAAATAAGACAGAAGGAGAAAGACAAATACCAGATGGTTTCATTCATTTGTAATATATAAAGAAATAAAGGGTCAGAAAAAACCAAACCCCAGAAATTTAACTGTAAAAACTGAGGCTACCAGAGTAGGAGGGGGAAGGTAAAGAGAACAAGGGAGTAGGTCCCAATGCACCTTCATGGAGAACTTTGGATTCCTGAGCATTGGGTGTGGTTGGTAACATACATCTGAAAGGGCCTGAAATCTATGCCTCTGAGTCTACACACAGAGTGTTGTAAACCAATGTTACCTCTACTAAAGAAAAAATTGATTAATTGTATTATGGTTCTAGAAGATGTTAACATTAGGGGAAGCTGGGTGAATGGTATGGGAATTTCCCATATAGTTATTTTAAACTTATATTGTTTAAACTAATTTCAAAAGAAGATAGATATAAATAACTTTATATATTCACATATAAAGAAAGAATGATATAGAATAAAATACATATGTAGTATGATGTAGTATGCATACAGGAAACATAATATAAAATATAAACTTGTAAGTGACAATTGATTGGGCAGAAGGCTTCTACCAGAATAAAATGGTCAGGTAAATAAGCCGAGAGATGCGAATCAATGAATACGCCCTCAGCAAGGAATGAAATAGACTATGTTCTATGTTCTTGGAGCAAAAGGGCTCATTACTATAAAACTACAGAATAGAATGAGGGTGAGTTTGGGAGCTATAAAATATGACACATCACAAAGACCTAGGCCTTCATTTTTAATTGGTGGATTCTGATACCAGAGTAAAGAAGGACCAACGTAATGACTTGGAAAGGCATAGATTTGTAATTTCAGGGAGGGAGAAGGAAATCATGGAGGAATGAGGCTAACTAGTGGAAGACACAGTGTAAAATAACAATAAAGTTTGGGAAAAAGTTAAACTATATCTTTATCTCTGAACACATACTAAAAAAAATTTCAGCTAGAAATGAAAAAATTAAGAATAAGAAAGTAAATTATAAAGCACTTAGAGAAAATTAAGTGAAATTATGTTAGGATAGGAAATGTCTTCCTTGGCATAAAAGCAAAAAGACAAAGAAAAAGCATAAATCTAAAGTACATAAAAAACAGAATATATAAAATCAAACACCTGAGGAAATATCTACACCAAATCTGACATAGCAAGATCAACTTCCTTAACATAGTAAATAAATAAAAAAAAAAAAAATCAAACACTACACTAGAAAATTAGGTAAAGGCTACCAAACAGGTAATTCAAGAAGAAGAAATTAAATGATAGGTAAACATTTATGGAAAAGTGCAATGCACTATCACAAAAAATGCAAATTGAGATGTCACACTTATCAATCATATTAAAGATTAAATAATGATTCTCCTCAAAAGTTGTAGAGATAGACGCTCCCATAAAACATTGGCACTAGGGTTAATAGTACCAATTAATAAGTCTTATTTATAGTCATTTGTCAATACAATTCAAAATCCTTCAAAGCATAAATACTCTTTGATCAGAAACACCTAGTGGTTGTCAAAGTGTATACTCCTGAAATGTCTGACACCCCTCTTAGGGGATCTATAAGATCAAAGTTATTTTTGTAGAAATAGTAAGACATGATTTGCCTTTTCCTACATGACATTTGCACCAATGGCAGGCAACACTTCCGTGCCTGAGCAAAGAGGAACAACTGTCCTATGCATCATTGTACTGCTCACCACCACATATTTGGAGAGCAGGACAAGGCCAGTTTCATGTAAGAATATTTTATGATTCACTTACTGATTTTATTAAATCTCAATCCATGAATACTCATCCTTTTTATGTTCTTTATGACAAAATAAGAAGTGAGCACAAAGTGCATCTACTTCCCATGGAAAATGACCCTGGCTCCAAGGAAAGCACTTGTATAATTGAGAGCTAAACTAGCGCTTTTTCTATGGAACACCACTTTTATTTTAATGACTGATGAACAAAGTATGATTATTCAGATTTGGATATCTGGCAGACATTTTCTTAAAAATAAACAACGTAAGCCTGTCACTTCAAGGGAAACAACCGATAGTATTTGTTGCCAAAATTGGAGTTTTCAAGGGAAAATTCAAATATTGGAAAACTCTGTATCTACCACCATAAGCCTGACAGCTTCAGATCTTAGACTTCTGTGATGAGATCAGTGGAGATACTAGCACATGTGATTTTTGGGGGGGATACTATGTAATGAAAGGTGACATTTGGAAGATTTGTAACTCACATCAGACATTTTAGAAAGGAACAAAGCATGATGATAAAATCACGCATGACTAGAAGATCCCCTCAAAGTTCAAGATAGGCCAATGGACTGCAATGTCACAGTGTGAAAAGTTCCTTGATATGGTTTCACATTCCACATTGCAATTAACCTTTAAGAAAATACCACTTGTTGTGTTTTATGTAATAACAAAAATATCCACAATTATTTGAAATTACTCTTCCTTTTCCAACCACGCATCTGATGAAGGCCAGAGTTTCTTCATATTCTTTAATCCAAACAGGAAAACAGGCTGAATGCAGAAACGGGTAAGCATTCCCTCCTGCCAAGGCAGGCAATAAAGAAATTTGCAAAAGTGTAAAACACTGCGATTTTCTCACTACTTTTTTGAAATGATGACTAATAATCATAAAAGTGTCAATATGTAATGGTTGTTTATTATTATTTTTAAATTAATTAGTATTTTTTAACTTCTCAGTTAATTTATATTTTGGCAAATACTAACAGAGATCTGGAGACCATAAAGTCTGAAAATGAGTTATAAGGACATTCCCAACTTCAGGGTATCCAAAAGTGTGAAAATAAGTAGGCTTGGCATTATATAGCTGCAAAAGTAACATCAGAAAATTAGAAAAACAAACTTGATGTTCAAAAATAAGAAAATGAATAGTGTATCTAGAATGTGTTATTATAGGAAATTATAAACAAACAGTAAAAAAGTTTAAAGATGAGAAATGTGACAACATTTCAAAAGCAAGATCTAAAATCATATTAGCAGAGACAGTATTGCACTGAAAAAAAGACTAAAAGGAAATACATAAAATATTAATAACAATCTTCTGGACTAACAAGATTATGAATATTTTTTTCTTTTATTTACTGAATATGTACTTGCTTTAAAAATTAGGAAAATAAGAAATTTACCAACTTTTTAAAACATTTCAGTACTTCGATTTCTTTATAACTATGTATGTGAATTCCAGTCATGGAAAAATAATTGCTGCTGCTGTTAGTAACAAAACTAATCAGGGCAATTCAGTATATAACTCTGAACTGAAAGTCAAGAAACCTGTATTCTAGATATTGTTTGACTATTAAACATCCCTGAGATTTTTGACAAGTCACTTAACCTTTTTGAACCACCAGAAATTATCTCTAGGTCTTTACCCAACTGGCTCTCTGGTAAAATGAACTATCAAATCTAAAGGTTGTTCAAGTTCTTTGCAACAGTCATCTACAGTAAGGCAATGCTATTATGAGTACTGTGAAACCAGTTCTGAAATCACACCATTTATAGAATTCCTACTCATGCTGCTTAATGACTTTTTTTTTTCAAATTATGTTTATTGAGGTACAAGGAGTTATTTATAGATTTAAACCTCTACAAATGCAAATTTCTTCATTTGCAGATTAACAGTACAGTATCACTAAATAAAATTTCATGGATGAAATGTTAAATATTCCTTGAATGGTATTTGGGAGAAGTGAAAAATACTTGGGCATATCATGAACTAAAAAAAAAAAAAGAAGAACATAAGAGAATAAACAAGATAGCACAGCAGCCCAAAACAAGGTTGTCCATCATAAATGTTGATAAGCATATGGGGAAGTTACTCTTATGGAAAGAACAAGGCATTTGCTATGGAAAAGAAAGAAAAAGCATAAAAGAGGAAAAGGAAGAGAGAAGCAAAAATACAGTGGGTCTATGAGTACAAAGCCCAGCAAAATTCATATATGTGTGTATGCTATCTTACCGCTGCCCAGTAAAATCTACCTAGTCCCTTAGCTGACCACTCTTCATCCATTTCACTGTTCATTGGCAAGAGTGAATGGTAGAAAATTAAATTCCAATTAGTTATTTTTGTTGTTAGCAAGCATAATGAAATTCATAAAAACCATAAAGGAGTAAATATTATCCCAAATTAAATTTGAATAGTAAAAGAGATTATGTCATTAAACAGATTAGGAAAACTGAGTCCTTTGAAAAATTGAGGTCAACTGATAACTATAAACCAGAGATATTCTGCATGGGGGGCGAAGGGAGTGGTAAGAGCACAAGGCACCATGGTGATGGTTCACGGGTGAATGGTAGTGGGAATTTCACGGGGGATTTAACCGAGAAGAAAATGCATATATTGTACAAAAATGAAAAATGATGTAAAAAATATAAAATAATAATTTTTACATACTGATGAAATGTTCAAAAAAAAGGAAAATTGAGGTCACTAAAGACCTTTAATTTATGCCTCAATCTGTACTTTTTAAATATCAATTATACAAGAAACTAGTTCTACAGTGATATCTGTTTTAGGGCATCCTCTTAAGGATAAGAAAATTCTCCATTAGGGACTGACATTGCTCAGTGTCACAAAACAAATGGTATGAGTTTAGATTTGGTCTTGAATGAGAAGATAAATATTCTATACTTCTAACACATCACAAATACAGCATCCTGGTTGTCCTAGACTGGCTGTGTAATGCCTGAGCCCCAGTTTCACCTTTTTTTTTTTTTTTTCAATGAGGAAATCTATAGTATGTACTTCCTAAAGTCCTTTCCTTAGAAAACTGGACAATCCTAGAGGGTCTCCCTGGTGGTGTAGGGGTTAAGTCTCAGAGTTATCACTGCAAGGGCCTGAGTTCAATCCCTGGCCAGGGAGCTGACCCATATATGGCACAGCAGACCGCTCCTGTCCCACCTGCTGCTCTCCTTGGCAGTGTATTTTAGTAGATCTGCCTGTTCTGCTCCCCACGCTGTCTCTGGTGAATCCTCTCACCCTTGCACCTCTGGCCTACACCCCAGTTTTTCTATGCATAAATAAATGAACATTTTTTTTTTAAAGGAGGACAATCCTAAAATTACTGGGGAAAAAAAGGCATATGGGGGGTGGGAGGCGGCGAGGAAGTATGAATACTCCTGGAATGTGTGTGCATATGATTGTTCCAATGCCAATATTAAAACAACAAGGTACCCATAGGGTACCAATCTCTCAGACGGACTGAGAATGCCTGAGGTCACTTAATTGCATTAGACCCACCATGGAACAGTAACAAGCCCCTTTAGACCTATGCTCCCTTGTTTGATTCCTGAGGCTAACTGAAAGGACATCTATTTCCTCCTTTTGAGTCTGCAGTTCCCACTTCCACTTTGAGAGGTCCCTGCCACCCATCCTTCATTCCTAACATCTATCAAGTTACCACGGGACATTGATGGAGCAGGAACTATGTGCACCCACCACATACCAAGTTTCCAATAAACATCTGTTGACTTGAATTTAATTGCAAGACCTGGGGAGCCTCCCATTAAGCGTCTCCAGTGGAAGGCAGGTAAAAGAAACCTGTGCACCTCCTTGAGCTCCTAACCTCTGACACTCGACCTCCTCCCCACTGATGTGTGACACGTGCTTCCTAAGGGCAGGCCGGGCTGCCAGGGCAGCTGCTGCAGGCAGAGGCCTGAGGGGTGCGATGGGCACTTACCTGGGGAACCTCTGCTTCAGCTTCCTCAGGCTCTGCCTGGTGGGCGGCACAGACACTAGGCACTGGGCTATCTCGTCGTACTGGGCTTTCGTCAATATCATGTTGGGCAGGGACTGAGGGGTGGGGGGACAAGTAAAAAGCAGCCTGGACTGGAGTAGCCTTAGTGCTGGCAAATGAAGGGTGGGGACACAGCGACACGGCGCGAAGCCCTCGTCTTTCTTGGCTAACCCCTATACCCCCCTTCACCCCCAGCTTCACTGCCCGGGTTTCAGCACAGGTCGGCTGCAGGGAGGGAGGGAGGGGCGGTGGGGCGGGCAGGCGACGGGATTGCGCAGCCGCAGTGTGCCCGGAAGAAGGTGCCGGCCGCCATGTCAGTTAAGGGCAAACCAACCAGGAAGTAGCGGCCGCGGGCCAAGGTTGGCGCCTACCTCTCAGCGGGCAGGTGTCCCCAGCGGCTCCCACCTGGGGTTAACCTGGGGTGCTCGCGGAGCTCCTCTTACATTCCCAGTTGCGAGAAGCCGGGGTTCCCTGCCTGGCTCGCGGGTGCCCGCGATCCTTAAACTTAAGCCCGCGAAAGCCACTGACAAGGCGCGCAATTTGAATACGTTTCCATGTGCGCCCTAACCTTAGGGAACCCCCTAAGGGTTGGGGAGACCCCCAACGTTTCCAAATGCGCCTTAGCGCAGCGTCCAGCCGAGCCTGGCCTGCAGAGTATTCCTTCTGCGAGCTGGAACCAAGAGCCGACCCCGCTAGGGTCGCTGTAAACAGACAGCCTGGCTTGTGCTCAAGAAGTCGCCCAACTTTAGCTGCTCACCAAGAATTTTTGTCCATATGGAAAAGGGACTAGAAAACAAACCTGCACCAGCACTATTGCTCTCCACAGTTAGTTTGCTCAAGGAGTGCAAGCATTTCTTGTCTTTGTATTCCCAGCTCTCATAAAATAGTTGGTGTTCAATAAATGTTTGGAGAAATGAGTCAAAGAGTGAATTAATCTGTTTTGCGTTTGTGCTGAGTCCATCTCAGCTCTCCTAAGGGCATTTTCTTAGGATGTTAGCCTAGCCTTTAATCCCTTTTTAAAATTTTATTTGATTCTCAGTGGGCCAAATGTTATGTTTACTTTCAAAATTTAACATTTTGAGCAATGAAAAAAATTTAGATACTAGATTGTTTGTAAATGGTTATTTCTTTTAAGATTTATTTATTTATGCATACGAGAACTGGGGTACAGGCCAGAGACATGGGCAGGGGGAGAGGATTCACCAGAGACAGAGTGGGGAACACAAACAGGAAGATGGTCTGAAATACACTGCTGAGGGGACAGCGGTCAAGGCAGGAGAGGTCTGCTGTGCCATGTGGGTAGCTCCCTGGCTGGGGATGGAGCTTGTGCTGCAGTGGCTGAAGATAGCTTCATAGTTTGTGTCTTAACCCCTTGCGCCACCAGGGAGGCCCTATTATACATATAAAATAAAAATATATGTTACATATTTTTATATATTATATATATGTATATATTAATCTGAGTTAAGTTCTCCATGGAAGTTGAGTTTAGTTATGCCTCCTGGAATAAATTCCTTAATCCACTTAAGCCTCAGTTCATTTGTCTTTAAACATGATTTTTAATTCATGGGGCTGTTGTTAAAATTAAATAAGATAGTATAAGTAAAGGATTGCTTATCAATTTCCAGAAGAGAGTCTATATAAGTTAAATAACCTGTTTAAGACTACTTGATAATGATAGGTAACACGGACATGGCTTTTAACCAGGTATTGTTTCACAGACTCCTCACAAATTGACTTACTCAATCCTCATAACTTCCTACGAGATCAGTATTATTGTCACCATCATCATCACAGTCACTTTTGTACCAGGTGAATAAGCTGACACATGAAAAGTTAAGTAACATCCCAGAAGTCATGAGAACAAGCAAGCAGCAAGGGTAGAATTTAAACTCCTGAAATCTGGTTCCAAAGTCTGTACTCTTGCACCTAACTCGCAGTAATGCTTAATTACTACACCAAATAGTCACACTCTCTTAGGCCAAAGGTTAAGGACTTTTTGAAAGGGAGTAATCTATGTTTCAAAGAATCTTTTAGTCCAGGTTTTTAAAAAGCTTCACCACTTCATTTCTCCCAGGCGTCTCGAAGTTCAGAATCTGCAGTGGGATCCTGAGTTTAGAAACCACGTTTTTTTCCTGAATATTTACATCAGAAAATTTTATTCCCATATGCTTTGCATCTAACTCTGGTTGTGTGACATTAGTACATAACTATTTATTTATGGCAGCATGGCCTAGAGTTGCCACCTGGCTAGTTTGTTGCTGACCCTGCCATGACTTTTACATGAAAGCTAGCTGACGATAAGCAGACACCACTTGATCTCCCTTTCCTTTGTCCCTGCCCACTTCACTCTTTCCAATTCACAGCCAACAGATTTTTATAGAAAACATCAGTTCAAGGATGTTTGCACTAGTTATTTTTTATAGTAACACTTCTCTCTGGCTCTCGTCCTGCATTCACCCTTACAACCCCTAAAGAAAGGCCAGGTTTGTTTTTCTGTTTTTATTTTTAACATGCTGGCAGTTTACAGTTTTGATCCAAATCCAGTAGATTGTTTAGAGTCAGTGCCAGGGGAAAAGCGTGGTTATGTTGCTGTTTTCATTGGCAGTTACAAGGATTGTTTATTAAGCACAAAATAGAAACAAAGCAGAAAAGTGGTGGTGGTGGTCTTAAGGTGTTGTTGTTGTTGTTGTTTTTTCTTTTAATGTAAAATGTTTGGAGTAAGCTAACTGTTCCTTTAAGGCACCCTTTTTCCCTCTGTCCTTTACCTACAGCCATCTCTCCCCATCTCCAGCATCATACTCCATGTGCTTCATTTGTTCTTCTCCTTCATGGGCTGCTTCTCCATGCCTGAAGTTCCCCTGCTGTTTCTCTGCCATTCAGTAATATCAACCATTTCCCCTCTAAGTGAAGTAGGGTCACGAAATGAAAACAATACCAAACTGAAACCCCAAGAACTGACTACCTGTTTCAAATCAGCCATAAATCGTGTGGCCTTGGGCAAGTGACAGCCTCTCTGATCCTGAATGTCCTCAGTGTAACCTCAAGAGATGAAACTTTATAGTTCTCATCTCATAGGGAGAAAAAAAAAATCTACAAATATGAAAAAAATGTGTAGGAAATTATAGCAAAAACATTAATCCAAACAGTGCCTAGTATAACTCCCTGGAAGAAACTTACAGCCCTGAAAGATAGGCTGGAGTGAATCAAGTGACCAGATTTCTTTCTGCCAATTCCTGGATGACATGAATGATGAACAATTTTAAAGGAGTGTGGGATTTGGCAGGGAGGCTTCAGAAGGTCATTTGAAGAGGACTGCTAAACACAAAGGACTAAAAATAAGAATGAGCCAAGTCATGCGCATGGGAAAGTTATTCTGGCTGGAGCAAAGAGTTCTAGGCAGAGTGAAAGGGAGTTTAAGATCCTTGACCTTGCAAAGTGTCAGTCACGTTTTTAAACAGACTCTTGTTCATTGAGTCTGCCAAATCCAATCCATGTTCTTAAAAATAAATAATGGCATATTTTCATTTTAAAGTCTGATACTATTCACGGAGTCTTGTTAAAGTCATCACATTTATTATTCTAAAGAAAAATAATTTGAAATTCACTATCTCAATAAAGAAGGAAGCTAGTATTAGTTGAGCACATATTATGTTTCAACATTATCACATTAGTCCATGTCCAGAGAGATAAGGAAATGAAGGCATAAAGAAAGTAAAGAACCTGCCTCATGGGTCTAGTGTAGTTGCAAAACCATGATTTGGAGCCAACTTAGCCTGACTATAGAGCCTTAGGTTCTCCACTGCAGTGTACTATAATTCAGAAAGGAAAAAACTCTTTGGTTGAATTATCCTCAATTAAGTATTTATGTTCAATATAGCTGGCTACTTTCTTTGATCACCATAAAGCCTCTTGAAGAGGCACACACATTTGATCTTGACATTTAGCCAAAATGCAGTTTATAAAAATTGTTCGGCATTTGATTAGGAGAGATTGCGTAGTTTTCTTTTTGTCCTATGAAGTTCCACCTAAGGTGATGCGTCTTTTGAAACCAAAGTTTACCTCCCCACACTTTCCATCTGTGAGCAACAAGTCATTTTATCCTGGCCCCAAAATAATACAAGTGCTTATTAAACAAAAAAGATAAGAATAATTCAGTTGTTGCAGCTTGCAGCAATTGCTCAAATTAATGCCTTGAAACAAACAAAAGGAAGAGTATGAAAGGACATTCCACAGTGTGATATGATAGCAATTATACTGGACAGTCATGGAAGACCAAGAGCCAAATGTGCTTGCTTCATGCAAGTCAGTAGTAAATGAAGTCCTGCTCAGTCAAACTAAGTGGCCTTCTTCAGAGGGAGGTTAGGTGTTGATGGGGGTAGTCACTGAAGTCCTATTACAAATAGAAACTGTGGGGCCTCCCTGGTGGCGCAGTGGTTGAGCTCTGGGCTGCCAGGCTGCTGCAGCCACTGCAGCACTGGTTAGATGGTTCCATCCCCGACCACCGGGCGAGGGTCCCACATGGCTTGGCAGACCTCTCCTGTTTCTCCTGCTGCTCCCGTCAGCAGTGTATTTCGTCAGTCTGCCTGTTCTGCTCCCCACTCTGGCTCTGGTGAATCCTCTCACCCTCCTGCGCATCTGACTGTACCCAGTGCTTGTATAAATAAATAAATAAATAAATAAATAAATAAATCTTTAAAAAAAAAAACACCAAATAGAAACTGTGCCCCATGTTTGCAGAATGAAGAATGGCACCTCCTCAAGTCTGTTCATTATTTCTTTTGATTAATTAATTATTTTTATTTTTTATTTTATTTATTTTTTTTAAGATTTATTTATTTATTTATGCAAGAACCGGGGTAGAGGCCAGATTGTGTGGGTGGGTGAGAGGATTCACCAGAGACAGAGTGGGGAACTGGACAGGCAGACTGATGAAATACACTGCTGAGGGGAGCAGCGGGTGAGACAGGAGAGGTCTGCCGCACCATGTGGGACCCTCACCGGCTGGCTGGGATCGAACCAGTGCTGCAGAGGATGCGGACAGCTTGACAACATGGTGCTCAACCGCCTGTACCACCGGGGAGGCCCTAATTTATTTTTAAATGATGTAACATTGGGGTATCCCCATCAGGTATTACCACCATAGTGCTTCGGCCTGAAACTCATGGTACTCCACTACCACAAATCATTATGCCCCTCTCTCTCCCTCTCCATCCAACCTTTCCCTCTTGGTGTCTCATTTCTGTGGTCAGCTATAAAGGATTAGTTTTTTCAACTTCTCTTTATCTGACTATTAATTTAATTACCTTATAGTCCACATAATAGTGATACCATCCAGTATTTATCTTTCTCCCGACTGGCTTTACTTAGCATTATCCTTATAAGCTCTATCCATATTGCATTTCTCAAACTACCTGTGTTGAGGGGCCAAGTTTTGCACCAATGTGTCATAGACAAATGCTTTTGTAAAATAAAATAAAAAAGTGATTTATTGAAAAAAAAAGGAAATTTAAATAGACAAAGACAGATAAAATACAACTCCCCTCCTTTTGTTATTATGAAAGTCAATACATATATACTCTGACAAATTGATATATGAGGTTGTAAAGGTTTGCTCTCAACTTTTGTACTTATTGCATCAAGGCATGTAAGTAAATGTTTGAGGATCAATACTGGTTTGCCAAGCACATTATGAGCAGCACTGTACTAATATCTTAGCATGTCATACAAAGTCTTACATCACATTTTCAAGCCCGCCTAGCTAAAAGAGAAGTATAAGCTGTTCTTTCTAAATACCAATCATGTTATTAATACCATTAGTCTACTGTATTTAGTTCTTCTCAAGCAATGCATATTTATTAAGATCAGCGGTGCAAATCTTATTATGTACCTTATGAAGTGGACGCCATGCATTATCATATATAGCATAAATTCCAATTTTATTCTTTAGAATTTCTTCTTTAGAAATTCTAAGCCCATCAATCAGAGTTCATGTACTTTTTCATTCCAAATCACATACAGATTATTGGTACATGATAAAAGCTTTTAATTGGCATTTACACATTTGCTATTACCACATTTGACAAGGGTAAGAAATAAAAGTAGTGTTTTTACAGGGACAATTTCTCTTGGGTGTTTGTGTGTTCCATAGCAAAGGGAGACATGTGTACACATTTGTTGAAGAAAGACTGAAGCCTCTTAAATTTTCTCCTCGGGCTCATCAGGGACTTGTGGATAATTTGCAGGCAATTTGTATCCCCTTTTCCTGCAGGACTAAACCTCAGATGTAATTTCTGCAGTTGTCAATCACTCTTCTTGTCCCACAGACCATTCAGTAAGAATACAACATGTTCTGAGAGTTTTCTCACATTTATAAATTCAGGAATAGAAAGAAAGTATGCTCATAGAGTAGTCTAGAAGGGAGAGAAGAGGGATGAGAAGCAAGGAATCTAGTGTGTCTCTAATAAGCACTTTTTCACAGAAGCTGGAGTTGGAAGCACATGTCAGATGGAGATTAGCTTTAAATCTCTTCATTTTTAAAATTAGTCTCTTTTACCATCGCACTGGGTTAGACTTTCAAAAGGGGAGGCAAGATGCCAGTCAGGATTTATAACCCTTTCCTGCTCCGTGATTGGTAGGAGCGTTAAGAGAAGGAGTTCCTTCTGAAATGGCTAGAGAAATCATAGCAATAATACTAATACTAATATTCTCCTTCTTTTGAAAAAAAAAATCAAAACATATTACAGTTACCTAATGTATTGCCACCACAGAATCTGTAGTTAATTTTATTGTACCGAATTGGCCTATGGGGAAACCAAGCTACAAAATTGTTTAGAACTTAACCCATTTCTTTAAATGTCATTTTTATATGTGAGGCTATAAAAATAGATCTTTCTTTTCATACTTAATTTTTTTTCTCATGATTATCAAATATCATGGGTACCCTGTAGCCAAAAACTGGAGATCGGATACTATAAATCACCCACAATTGCAAGACATGGAAGTCACTACCATAACCATCTTGGCATTATTCTTTTCAGTCATTTTTCTTGGAAAATGGAAAGTGTTCTCTTTCCATAATCAAAATCAAACTGTATATGCAGCTAGGATTCCAGTATGTTCATTTTACATTAGATCGTGAATCTAAGTTACACTATTATCAACACAGTGATATTGACCTTCCTTTATATTAAGAGTAGACAGTGAGTTTCTTTAGTTGGTAGATGAGCTCTCATAAGCCAATCCTTAAAAGGCTGGGCACATGGCTAGGTGCTCAGTCATCCTTCAGTTCCAGCAATGAGCTACAATTTAGACAATGTGGGAATGATGTAATGGGCCCTATGGTGCAAGGCAGAGATTTCTGTGACTGATGGACAGCTTTCCTGGGTATTCCACTCACAGAGTTATGATTGAAATTATGTCAGTGAGCCTCCTACCATGAGGACATTCTGTCAGTCAACATGTTGACACAGGAACCAGCATGTTTTGCTTTTTTTAAAGATAGCTACTAGTTATATCTGAACATCCAGATTCATTACAGCCATTAATGCAGGGAGCAAGTGTTTTTCAATGCCCAGAGGACAGTCACACTGGATGCCAATTCTCATGCCAGAAGAGCTTGGGTTTCCACTTCATGTTCAAACAACACTAAAAGGCTTAAGATGTTACTGGGATGAGAAGGGATTTAAGGTAATGATGTGGGCAGGGAGTAACAAAGTTAGGGACTTGAGGAACACTTAAGCTGTACACACACACACACACACACACAACACACACACACACACACACACCCCAAACTTTTCAAAACAATACTGGAAATAGTTGTATAGACAGAACTTTTGAAAACATAACATAAGGGCCTTGTTGGTGGTGCAAGGGGTTAAGCACAGCACTGTGAAGTTATCCACAGCCTCTGCAGCCTAAATTCAATCCCTGGCTGACCAGGGAGCTACGCACATGGTACAACAGACCTCTCTTATCTCACCTTCTGCTCCCCTCAGCAGTGTATTTCAGTAGAACTGCCTGTTCTGTTCCCCACTCTGTCTCTGGTGATTCCTTTCACTCCCTGCACCTCTGGCCTGTACCCCAGTTCTTGTGTGCATAAATAAATATTTTTTTAAATAACATAAATGCTCTTAAAATACAAAGATCAATATAAATCATTTATACCAACTCCTTTTAGGAAAATATGGCCATTCATTCATTCATTCATCAGATGTTTAGCAAGCACTACCAAGTGCCAGGCATTGTTCTAGGCTGACCAAGTATCCACACTCAAAGTTTATATTCTTTAATAATTTAGGTCTATCAAATGATTAGTAAATGTTCCAACTTAAAGGAGGCTAAAGAGACATGATCACTAAATGTAATACTCATCTATAGATTGGATCCCGTATAGGAGGGGAAAATGTACTTATAAAGGTGATTATTAGATGAACTGAAAAAATTGGAATATAAATGATATATCACATTTTAAATCATATACATTATTTAAGTTCATATTAATATATTAATTATGTGACATGTACTAATGTTAATATATTAATTCTATATAATGTATGCTTTAACAATTTAAAAAAATGTAAAGGACAGTGAAAGGGATTTATTCAACTGGAGTAAAATGTCAACATCAGGTAAACCTAAATAAAAGGCATATGGGCATTTTGGGTACTTTTTAAATTTTGTAATATTTTAGTAAATTTGAAATGATTTCCAAGTAAAGCATTTTTTAAAACAGATTTCTCTTTATGAAATGAGTGAAAACACAATGTCCTTAAATCATATGGCAAATGGCCCTCCGTTGTGTGTGACTTATAGACATTTGATTGACATATTGATTTTCTTGGGACTTCAAAGACGGGGGTTGTGTTGCCTAGTCAGATCCACAGGATAACTGAAGCATAACCTTCAAAATCACTCTGTCTGACACCCCCCAATCATGGACCATGCATGGTTTCTGTCTCATCTAAGAACCTAATTATTTCCTCTTTTTTTTTAAGATTTATTTATTTATTTATACAAGCACTGGGTACAGTCAGAAGTGCGGGAGAGTGAGAGGATTCACCAAAGCCAGAGCAGGGAACAGAACAGGCAGACTGATGAAGTACACTGCTGAGGGGAACAGCGGGCATGGCAGGAGAGGTCTCCGCGCCATGCGGGACCCTTGCCTGGTGGCCTGGGAGCAGTCAGGGATCAAACCCATGCTGCAGAGGCCGCAGGCAGCTTCGCAACCCAGCGCTCAACCGCTGCGCCACCGAGGAGGCCCGTAATTTTTTCCTCTTATGGCTATGTGAACTATATCATTAATATAAAATTATCTCACTATGTAATTGTAATTTACACTTTTTGTGCTAATAAATACCCTAAGAACCCCTGTCTTCCTCCCTCTCTTCTCTCCTCTCTTCCCCTCCTTTACCCTTCCTTCCTTTTCTCCTTATCATAGATCAGATAACTGCCAGTCTATTTCCACTCTCCCTACTATTTCCCTTACAGATGTTTAACCCAATAAATCTCCTGCATATAAATTCCTGCTTTGGCATCTGTTCCTGAGAGGACTGAGATGTGTGGGCTTGTACCTTCAGATGCATACACAGATAACCAGAGATTACACCCCAATCACCTTGCTGCATTTTGGTGTCTCCCAACCTTTCATCAGCAATATACTCAAAAGATCTCCCAAGAAGGCTGCTAATTTAATATTTATGAGACTAATCTTTGAAGTCAAAAGAACTCAGGTGAAAGAATTAGTTGGAAGATCTTAATATTTAATGAAATCAGATCTCTACCACAGTGATATACATATTAGACAGGAATAGAAACAGACGTCTATTTTTTTCTTGAACTCCCTTTTATAGCTACCATACAGATTTTCCTCATTTCTGAGTACAGACAGCAAAGTAATTAGATGTAAACTTCCTCAGTTGCAGTCAAAATCCCTGTTTGCTTCCCCAAAAAGACTTAGCATTAGACACAGTTGACCTAAAATGGGATTTTAGCTATTTTTGTAATTTTCCAGGGTTTCATTCACCAGTACTATCTTGAATTCCTTTATTTCTGCAAATGACTAATCCCATTTTGGTCCCCTCTTGGAGACTAAAGCTATTTCAGTCTTGCCCAATGTATGATAACATCTCTTGCCTGAACTTACAGGATCCAGAGCCATGTATTCACTTATGTACCACATAGTCACATCTTGGATACCTAGAGGCAGCTAAAACACATTTTTTTTTTTTTAAAAGAAGTTCAGTTCATTTTCATGTCTGCCATTTTAAGTAGGCCTTCTTTCTTGGAAGATAATACTGCCAAAATCCTTTTCTCCATAGCCAATCACCATATCTTATCTGTTACTGCAAGAAATTTGCTGCTGCCACTCTTCAGGCCCTTTCTTTTTTCTATAAGTGCTCTAATGAAATTCCCACTGAAGTCTGTCCTCTGCACTGAAAGCAGTATGAGTTTTCTAAAAATACAAACATCAGTCTCTTAGAGATGCTCTGATGTACTTTGTAGTTTTAATTATTATATTTACTAGTAAAGGTTATGCACATTCAAGTTGATAGATCTCATTTATTAACTACCTACTATATGCTAAGCACCAGAAAGGATCTTTTGCAGCCCCATGGGGGAGGTTTATCATTACAGATGATAAAATTAGACAAGATAAGTAACCTGTTCAACATCATAAAACTGACAAGGCACAGGGACAGACTGTCTTTTTGACTCCAAAGTTATCTTTTTTAGAAAATGAAATGGAAATATGTATGCAATCAAGAGTACAGATTTTTAGTGCCCACTTTAATGAATTTTGATCAATATATTCACTACAATCAAGAGAGAAAACTTTTATGAACCCGCCAACTTTGCTTTTCATTAAGGAAAATCTCTATAACTTACATGCAATGAAAACACAGATTCTAAGCACACAATTCTTAAAGGCTTTGCCTTTATTACACCAAGTCTACCTTACTTTTTATGCTGTTTTACAAAGGAACATGCATTTTCCTCCATTTGGATATCCTTACACTTGATAACATCTATTTATTTTCTATGTTTCAGTTTTATTTATTTTTATTTCTTTAAAGATTTATACATTTTTTTTTTTTTAATAGAGGCATGTTTTATTTATTTATTTATTTGTTTGATTGTTTTTGTTTATACATGCACTGGGTACAGTCAGAAGCGCAGGAGGGTGAGAGAATTCACCAGAGCCAGAGCTGGGAGCAGAGCAGGCAGAAGGACCGAAGTACACTGCTGAGGGGAGCAGCGGGCGGCAGGAGAGGTCTGCGCACCATGTGGGACCCTCCTCCGTGGCCGGAGAGCAGCCGGGGATCGAACCGGCGCTGCAGAGGCCGCGGGCAGCTTCGCAACCCAGCGCTCAACCGCTGCGCCACTGGGGAGGCCCTATTTTTATTTCTTTAAAGATTTATTTATTTATGCTTACAGAACTGGGATACAGGTCATAGGTGTGGAGGGTGAGAGCATTCACCAGAGAGTGAGGAACAGAACAGGCGGATTGACCGAAGTACACTGCGGAGGGGAAGGCAGCAGACAAGGCAAGAGAGGTCGGCTGTGCCATGTGGGTCATTCCCTGGCCACCTGGGGATCGAACTCATTCTGCAGAGGTTGCGGATTGCTTCGTAGTGCGGTGCTTCACCCCTTGCACCACCAGGGAGGCCCTATGTTTCAGTTTTAATAGTATACTCTTGAACCCAAAATTCTATGCTGCTCTTGAACCCAAAATTTAAACAATATTTAAATTTTCTCTAATGTCTCTTGGTAATTGTTCTTTTAATTTTTTTTTATTCATTTGTTCCATTACAAACTAGTGACTAAAATATGTTCATCTCTCATTCATATTCCTTACACAGCATCTAGTCTGTTGATAAGCACAGTGTTCAAGACACATTTGTTGAATAAGCAAGTCTATGATGCTAAAGGCATGGGTATTGTTTCAGATGCTGCTGGGAAATCTACTAAAAGGAGAAAAGGACTTTAGGCATTGTCACTTAGGATGCCTTTCATTTAGAGTAGTTTCCGTTTGTTTGCCTCCAGAGCTATTCAGAGGGGAGAGGGTGTGAAGATAAGGGTGGGGGTAGGGAGGAAGAGCACAAAGGTCTATGATGCTTTGGTGGTAGGAAAACCATGGTAACCACACCTGAGGGGAGAAATCCTATACTGTTAAAAAAAAGTAACAAGGATATCAAAAAAAGGATGTCATTTAAAAAAAGCAATTTCAAAAAAAGAGTAATTTGGTTTAAGGGTGGGGCTGGGGCATTGTGCTGAGGTGGGATTAGCAGTCAAAAAAGAGTAAACTACTCAAGAGCAGACTATTCAGGAGTTTGAAGGGAGATGGGGGCCAGACATGCCCTGGTGGAAAAGGAGTAGAGAAAAAGTTTTTTTAAGGTGAGGGGAAAATGTGCCTGTTTAAAGACCACAGAGTGGGGAAAGTGAGATTGAAGATATAGGAAGGAGAGGAAAGAAATGGACAAGTTTGATGGTGGAAGAAATATGAGCAGATGAGTCTTAGAGGATGCCATCTTTGCCTCAGACATCAAGGAGGTGAATGTGAGGTGAGCCTTCTATTTTCCCCATGAAACCCTGCACACATTGTAAGGGGGAAAGGATATCCTAAAGCTAATTCCATACAGGCTTTGTGGACTCCACCCCCGCCCCAGGCCAAAGCCAAAGACACTGGGAACTCCAAATCCCATCACCACCAAAGGGAAGGTGGCTGGGACCTGAGGGTGGGGTTAAGCAGCCAGGTTGGTATAAAGCCAGATATGTGGGCTTTGGAGGGTCCCCCATTTTGGCTCTCCACCAGCTCGCAGTGTCCGGCCAGCTCTGAGAGTGCTTTTTGGGTTTCCAGGTCGTCAGATCGGGTAGGACACATTAAAGACTTTATTTCCCTATTTTCTTCCTGAGTTGTACATTTTCCTTATTTCCTTTTCCCTTGTAAATAAACCTTTTATTAACCTTTTGTGTGTGCCTGTAGTGGAGTATTCATAAGTCCCTTTTAATCGCTCAGGTGAGGACCCACAGCCAGGCAACCCGTTCAATAACGGGGCTGCCCTATAACAGCTTGGCGCCCAATGTGGTTTCCGAGCTTCACCCGTGGTTATTGCCACTATTACTTTGCAACTATGTGTTTACCTTTTTGTCCTCCGGTATGGACTATTAGCTATTCTAGATCAGGGCATATATTTTATTGTTCTCTGTAGACTCTGGTCCCATGTATAGGAGGCAATAGTATATATATATATTTTGGAAAAGCTGAAGATGCTGAAGATTTGACATCTTAGGTTTAAAGGTAGTGCAGTTGAGGGATGTCCCAACAGATGATTTTATTTTCTTCATGAGGTAAGAGGCTTGACTGAAATTGGGGGATATAAAGGCAGAACACTTGAGGGAAGAGGTAACAGTTTACGGCAGCTCTCCTGCCTACCCCTGACTATGCAGCTATGCAGGTAACTCTTTCTTTTGCCTTTCCTAAAAAACCTGTCCTTTTAAATTAAAAAAAAAATAGGTAACAGTTTTTTTTGTTTTTTTTTTAAAGATTTATTTATTTAAGCATACAAGAGCTGGGGTGCAGACCAGAGATATGGGGGGGGCAGTGAGAGGATTCACTGGAGACAGAATGGGGGGCAAAACAGGCAGATGTATGGAAATATACTGCTAAGGGGAGCAAGCGGGAAAGACAGGAGAGGTCTGCTGTGCTATGTGGGTCACCTCCCTTGCTGGGGATCAAACTTGTGCTGCAGTGGCTGAGTATAGCTTAATCCCTTGTGCCACCAGGGAGGCCCAGGTAACATTTTAAAGTTGTTGTTGTTTTTTTTTAAGAATTATTTATTTATTTATACAAGCACTGGATACAGTCAGAAGCGGGAGGGTGAGAGGATTCACCAGAGCCAGAGCGGGGAACAGAACAGGCAGACTGACGAAATACACTGCTGAGGGGAGCAGCAGGCATGGCAGGAGAGGTTTGCGCGCCATGTGGGACCCTCCCTGGTGGCCGGGGATTGAACCGGCACTGCAGAGGCCGTGGGCAGCTTCACAGCACCGCGCTCAACCACTGTGCCACCGAGGAGGCCCCCAGGTAACATTTTAAAACGGCCTCAGGCAGGGATATTCTGATTTCCACTGGGAAACTAAACTTGGGATATTAATTTGATTTCTATGCCTTTCCTACAAAGAAGAAAATGTGTTAATAGGCTGATAAGAGAATGTTGCTTCTGTTTGCTTTCTTGCCTATAAACTATTAATTTGACTAAGATGAATAAGTCTCCTGAGCCTTATCAGTGTGGGTGAACAATTGAACTCTAAACTACAAAACCAGTCCCTGAGCCAAGGACACATCACAAAGATCCTATGGGTCTGAAACCTTGCCTCACTAGCTGGTGGTTGTTCTCCAGAGCAGTCCTATTGCTCTCTGCACTGTGGCCATCCGTTTGTTTTAGGCCTCTAGATAGCACTTACCAGGTATGACAATGAGATCAATTTTCATATGTGGTCAATTGAATCAGTCTCTTTTCATGGTAGTGAAATCTTATAAAATCATTTTCTATATTGCCAGAGGGGAATGTGGAATGTTAACCTGGTCTCTCTCTGTGTGTGTGTGTGTGTGTGTGTGTATAATTTATAATTAAGCACAATTTATTTCACAGCTCCCAAAGAAGATTTGAGGTAACTGTTTCTCTCTCTCTCTCTCTTTCTCTCTCTTTCTCTTTTCATATGGGTAAAATTAGATCTTTTGAGGTCCTTTTTTTTTTTTTTCTAAATTTATTTATTTTTTATTTATTTATACAAGTACTGGGTACAGTCAGAAGCGCGGGAGGGTGAGAGAATTCACCAGAGCCAGAGCGGGGAGCAGAGCAGACAGAAGGACCGAAGTACACTGCTGAGGGGAGCAGCGGGCGGCTGGAGAGGTCTGCGCGCCATGTGGGACCCTCCTCCGGTGGCCGGGGAGCAGCCGGGGATCGAACCGGCGCTGCAGAGGCTGAGGGCAGCTTCGCAACCCAGTGCTCAACCGCTGCGCCACCGGGGAGGCCCTCTTTTGAGGTCCTTTAAACTGTACCAAGGTGAGGCAATGAAATATACTGGTGAGGAACATAGATGCTGGATCTTATTTAAATCCTATGTCCATTTAAGTGCATCCCTGGTGGCACAAGGAGTTAAGACACAAACTATGAAGCTGTCTGCAGCCTTTGTAGCACAAGTTCGATAACCTGGCCCTCCAGGGAGCAATCCACATGGCACAGCAGACCTCTCCTGACTCGCCATCTACTCCCCATAACAGCATATTTCAGTCAGTCTGCCTGTTCTATTCCCCATTCTGTCTCTGGTGAATACTCTCACCTGCCCGCCACACCTCTGGCCTGTACCCCAGCTCTTGTATGCATAAATAAAAAAATCTTTAAAAAAAAAAATCCTATGTTGGATACATTACTCAACTCCTCTGTGCCCAGAGTCTTGTTCTAGCAGTGAAGTGAGATAATAATAGTGTCCATTTCTAAATTAATAGAAGGATTAAAATTTAGAATATGGAAAATACTTCAACTAGTAACTTGAACACTAGCATAACTACATGCTAAATTATTTATTCTATTAACTCATACTATTTCTTATAATAAATTGCTACAAAATGAACTACAAAATTATCATTGGATTTTTCTATGACTCAGTGTATTCATTTAATAATGTAGATAACATATTTGCTAGGTGCTGCACTATATATACACATATATATCTATATATAATATTATATTATTAAATATATGTACATATATATAATGTTAACCAGTTCTAGACACACATTTTATCTGGAATACTTTATATATACATACATATATATACATATACATATGTGTGTGTGTATATATATATATATATATATATATATAAAATGTGTGAGAGAAGATCCCTAACTTGTCTGACATTAAATAGTTAGCTAGATAAAAGTTGAATCAGATAGTTTGACTCCCAAATACATACATAACCACAATACTAATTATTTTTTCTTCAGACAACTATTTTCCTGCTTGAGTAAAAATATTAATCAAGATATGATTAGGCTTAGTTAAAACCTACAAACAAACCTAATGGTATTCTTAGTAGAAATCACTACAGAGTATAGACTGTTTTTCTCAGAACTATTCTATCTTATCTTTCTGAGGAACATTAGTGTATTTTATCAGCTTTATTTGATTTAGGACGCAGATGTATAGAGAAATATTTCTCAGCCTTCACTTTAGAGCAAATACTGTTCTCAGAACCTATGAAAGACCCAGTTGCCAACTTGATTTTTTCCCTTGTGAATTAAGAATTCCTACTGATTTAACATGCATGAATTAATTTATTAAAGTTAAGATTTACAAGATGGTGATAAACACTTCCTCTAGGTGGAAAATTTCAACTTGGGAAGACACTAGATTTAGAAAATTCAAATAACAATTAGTTTACTCATGCAAAGGAGGGCAAAGGACCCTCAATGTTCTCATTTTCCACCTCTCTAGTCTACTTACCTTTAAAAGAAATTCATTCTCTCATAAATCATGTCACATGTCACAAATGATAACACTTTGGATCTACTGCATAGATCCAAGTTTAGCTGGAACTCCAGCTAAACTGTGTGTATATGTGTGTATTTAGCATATTGAGTATTTATAAGTAAGTTCCAGGTTTCCAATCAATAATATACTCCTGAGATGAGCAAAATAGAACAATTATTAGTTGTTTCTGATAATTTTATTATAGCTGACTTCATAATTGCCATCTTTACCCTTCCAAAAGTTTCCTGCTATGAGAACATTGGAATAGGCTGTCCAAGAAATTTTAAAAAAGACCTACATGAGTGCCTGTCTTCTCTGACCAAAAGAAATCCAAAGAAAGGGTTTTTACTTTTACAACAGAAGTTGTAAAGGGAAGCTGGCACTCAGGCTTGATTTAGAGCAGCTGTTGTAGATGCTGCCACACCCCGAGCGAGTGGCACTGATGTCTTTTGGAGTCAGTGGGTTAGGAGTGCAGGGTCCTTGGATTCACTCTGGGAAAGGTTTCACCAGAGTTTCCCTTTCAGTGGCATGCAGCGAGTTTCCCAGGTGAGTTTCTCCATGAGATAAAGACATAAGTTATATTTGAAAGAGCTGGTTTATTAGGAAAAGGGACAGAAGAATAAAAGACACTTGCATAGACACAACTGGCAGAAAGAGCTGCCCTGAAAGGGACAGGTTTGCTGAGAGAGGCCTGCATGGTTGCAGGTGGGCAGCCTTGAGGAGAGTGGCCTCCGCTGAGGGGGGTCGTTGAAGAGAAGTCCTGGCAGGTACTGGTCATGGGCAGGCAGGAAGCTGCTGCCCTGAGGAGGAGAGTTGGCGAAAGAAAGCACCTGCATAGTCTCAGGTGGGCAGATGGAATGCTGCCCCTTTGTGGGGGCAGCTTAGGTTTTATCATTTTCCTTTGGTAGGGAGGGGCTCATTTTTGTGGGTGGATGGTTTATTCCTTTATCTCCGTCTTCACCTTTGGATTTGAGTTTTTGACCCTCCCTATAGCAGGCTGATACCTGCCTGGGTTGATGCGTTGTGATAAGGCACTGGAGCCTAAGGATCTTGGTTTCTATAGCTGGGTTAATGGTCACATTATCCCCTCTCCCCCCACCTCCAGCTCCTGGCATTGTGTGAACCAGTTTTAGTCTCATGATGCCTCCTTTAGGTTCTATTCTTTCCTCCATCAGCATCACCAAGCTCCTTCCCTGCAAACTACTTCATACAGGCTGTGTGCTTACCATGTTATTCCTGCTTTGACTGTGTGCTTGTTATTTTCGATTTTCCATGTTATTTAGTATGAATTGGTAGATTATTTTGGGGGTCTGGTGTAGGGTAAGGTAAAAGTATCAGGATTTTCTGTCCTCCCGCCATTAGGATAGATGATGGATCCTTGCGGTCCTGAATGCACGCCTGATGGCGGGCACCTGGAGTAGGACGTGGGCATAGGTAGATGGGATTCACCTGGGCTGAGACTGGGCTTTTTAAGGATGGTGTCAGAGGGACGCCAGCAGAAGCAGAGAAGTAGAAGCCAAGAAATAAAGAAAGAAAGAAAGAAGCAGAGAAGCAGAGAAGCAGAGAGAACGCTGGAAAGCCCAGATAGAGTGAAGACTTGCTGGGGGCTGGGAGGCCTGCCAGCCTCCCAGCCCCCCAGCACCCCTGCCTGCCATATGCCTGGTGAACCCCAATAAAAGCCAGCAAAAGCCACCGAGGTCTCCAGGACTCTTTCCTCCTTTACCCCGTCTGCATGGGATCTTAGAAAACCTGCTCAGTGTCCATTCCAGTCCCTACATCCGGGAATGCTCAAAGAAATTCCATAAAAATTATTGGTAATTACTTTGCTTTATGCCATTTTGGCTTATGAGAGGCTTGATAGGAACAGTTTCAAATAGCAGGAGAAACTCGTATATAGCTCTCACTTGAGGTGCAAGTGAAATGGAGACCCCCCTCACTTGGTGCTCCAGCACATGGCCCTAGGGTGCTCCTTGCAGGCAGTGTAAATGGCAGCAAGTGAAGAGCAATTGACCGCCTGCCATCAGTGATGCCACTGGGACTCAGGCTGCAGGCAGAGACTGGCAGTGATGGAATATGGCTGTGGTTCCCTGCCACGCTGCCCCAGGGCATGCAGCTCGCACTAGTAAGGTTGCCCTGTGCAATGGAAAAAGTTCCAGGCCAAAGGCTGGTCCTGTAGCCCCTGGTTCTGGGCTGCAGGGAGGAGAATGGGGCTAGGGAAGGTGCCAGCACTGTGGTTCCTCCAGCTGCAGGCTGTGGAGAAGCCCATGGGTCATGGAATGCACTGATCAGGTGTGAGCTATGAGCTGATTGGGATATGGTCCAATCAGACTTGTAGGTGGGGGGCCTGGGAGATGAGGCAGGAGAGGAGCCAGCCTGAGATTTGCTGGACTCTCTCAGACTCGGACTCACACACTCTGACACACTCTGATTCTGAGATGGACGCTGTTCCTCACCTCCAAACAAAGTTGGCTTCGCAAAGAAGTGGAAGAACTTTACAAAGACCCGGACCGCACATGCCTCTGATTCTGCCTGAAAGGAGCTCCAGGCCCCAGGCCTGGTGTCTCAAAGAGCTGTTTGTTGTTGGCATCATCCAGCAACTCATGGAGAGATGTAGTGCTAGTGTATGACACTGCCAACAACAAACAACTACTCAGTGCTGCTGATGGGTGACAAACCCTCTGTGTGGCTCACCTTTTGAGAGCTCTTTATCTTCCAGCACCACCTCCAGGTGCTGCTGCCTCTGCTGTTGTCTGGTCAGCATCTGGTGCTGTCTATCTCCACCTCCAGACTGTTGCCGCAGGCTGCTGCAGTGTCATCTCAACCACCCCGCCTGTGAACACCTCCAGCTGCTGTGAGTTGGATCCTGGCTGCTTGTGGATCAGCAGCTCCAGGCCCTCCTTGGTGGAATGGTGTTATCTTGGATGAACAGCCTGTTGTTTAGGACTTCTGGCTGCTGTGGACACCAGGTGGGTGAGATAGTTGGTTGCTTGTGGCCTTGAGAACTCCTTGTTTTCCCTGTTTGTTCTCTGAGCCTGAGGGGTCTTGCAATTGTGTATGTGGGTGAAGAACCCACACACAGTGACCTGCCCTCTATTGGACACTGTCCTTTGGAGTAACTATAGTGCCCCTAGGGCCCTCTTTCACAAGAAGCTTTTTCTTAAGAGGTAAAACTTTTTGCCACAGTGTCTGAAAAACACACAAATCCTAATTCCTGGCCTAGAGGAGCAGTAACACCCATTCCATCCAGAGGGGGATGACATCTGGACAGAGAGTTTATCTGTTCCTAAGACTAAGAGTGAAAGAGGGAAGTCATTGATGCCACTTTCTTCCTTGTTTACTGTGATCACTAAATAGGCATTGCTTGTTTTCATTGACTGATGTTATAAATCTCACTACAATTGGATTATATTGGTGCGTTAGAACAAATTAGGTCCACTGGTCTACTTTCTCTGTTTAAGATAAGCTGTGGAATACTATGCAGTTTCTCTAAAAATAATAGCTAGAATTCATAGTTGCTTACGTAGATTCTTTAGCCAAAATTTAGCTAATTATCTTTGAAACCTTTCAAAGGAATTGAAGGTCTAAGGAATTCCAGCCGCATCGCAAGACGACACAGCTCTCTTCACTTTCTTAATCATCTGGTCTTTGATTTCGCACTTGATTTACTCCAGCTGGACAAGGTCCCTCCTGACTGTAAACCTTCCTGGCACTCTTATCTTTCACATGGTCATATGCTTTCCTGTTAGTTATTAGCGTTGTGTTCTTGTATTATTTCTCTGTATCAATAAAAAAATTCCTTGAGATGAGGGACTGCATGACACACCGTTGTGTCAATCGAAGTGCTTTTAGCTTCCCACAATGAAGAAAGAAAGTTAATTCTCTCACAAAACAAGCCTAGATGCACCTGACTGTAGCAGTCAAACAATTTCACAAAGGACGCTGTTCTTTCTACTGTCTCTCCACCATATTTGGTCTATTAGACTCTTGTCTTCTCCCCTGTCACTTCACAGTTGTCAGATGACTGTCACAGATCCAGGCATCTGGTTATTGTTCGAGGGGTGCATCACTGAACTCTTTACACATATCTGTTCCTTACAAGAAAACCATTTCAGGAGCTCCCTCATTAACTTCCTTGTATATCTCATTTCAGTTCAGTGTCCCTTTGTAGGTCTTTTAGTGTTCAAGCACTGCCAAAGTCCCCAGTTACCCCCAGAGCAGTGATTTATAATGGAACGATTTCAATACCTATTGAAAGCCTTTATGACGGTCGTAAGTGATAGCAACTAAAGAATCCGAAAACTAAATGCATCAATGGATACAGCAAGACAGTTGAGGATACCTTCCAAGGAGTGGTGCTCGTTTCTAGACATCAACTTTATGGCACCTGAAATTTAAATTCATGCTTCAGCAAAGTTACAAATTGCAAGATGGTGCAGATCTTCCGGATTGCTTGCAATTAGCCATCCCCTCAAATGTTAAGTCTGTTGATACCAAGGGTCTACTTTAACCTCCTTTGTGATGAACAAGGTGGATTGTGTATGTTTCCTATTGAATTATTACCCCTTATATTCTTGAGAGAAAGTCTTTGTTGATAGCTGACTTTTAGACTCAAGCATATGTTTAGTTATAGTTCCCTCAGGTGCCAACAATAGGTAGAATAAACTTTAAAGATGTTTCAGGTGAATAGCATTTCACCCTGTTCCCTGGTACAAATTGTGAGTCAATTATTTATGAGGAGAGCTCAATTTGTTTAAACCTCATTGACCTTTACTATAGTTATGACATGTGTCTTGACTCGATTCTTCCCTCTATTGATTTGGTCTGGAAAAGTAAAACAAGAGGTGAAATGGCCCCTCAGGGTAAGTTAAAATTGTAGGTTACGGCCATGTTAAATTGCTTTAGTATACTTTGTGTCCTTTAGAGTCAGAAAATGAAGCAATAAAGTAAGTTGATGTAAGTAATTCTTGTTTTTAAAAGGACCTTGAAGTGCTCTTAACAATATCAAGGATTTGATAAGATCTGCTTCAGACTTCTTAATTTAAAATGAACATAAAGATGGTAAAGCCGAAGGAATGTTGAAATACTAGTGTTGTGCTAACAGCTTTGAAACTGAATTCATGGGAGAGGACCCATAGGAATTCTTCACTATTGTCTGCCATACAGGGGGAAAATTAAAGCAGCAGTCACTGCTAGGAATTTCCTGGGGGGCATATCCAGGTGTACAAAATATTTAGGAGGCTTTCAAATGTTTTTTGCTCATTACTTTTATGTTATCAAGTTCAGACAGTGTTTAATATTCAGGCAGTTTTCAAGTTTTAAATGTTAATTTTGGTGACAGGCAAACCTATTAAATCTGAGCATTCACAACTTTTTCCTCTCCCAACTCCGTCCCCTAGTTGTCTGTGGTTATTGTGGAATTGACGGGATAAGTAGAAAACTGGAGAGGGCTGAAAGCAAACTTTAATTCACATAGTAAAGGAGAAAAGAATAGACTGATTGGAGAGAGAAAGTGGAGAAAAAGGACAAGAGCAAACTTGCAAACACGAGCTGGGTTTGGGACAGAATATTGAAATGTTTAGAGAGAGGGAGGAGAAAAACTTGAGGCATGGTTTATACAGACAAATAAAGAAAGCTGATTTCAAAATATGTTATTGGGTGTGATGAATAGTGTGCTTTGAGATAAGCAGATTTATTTAAATTGCTTGTGATTTACTTTTATGTGTGTGTCATATTTTTTTAAAATGGATCTGAGTTTAGTTTTAAGGTAGGAACAAGCTGTTTTGGTTTTATTTGTGTTCCTATTATTATTTCTGAAGTTGTCATCTCTTTTTAAAGTCTTTTCTTTTTGTTCATAAAAGGCATTTTTAAAAATTGAAGTAATGTTGCAGTATAACATTATATAAGTTTTGGGTGTGCATCATTGAAAGCCAACATGTGTATGTACTGCATGAAGTCCTCTACAAGAGCAATTCTATCCTTCACCATACAACTGTCTTCTTTGTGACAATTTACCCACCCTCTTTCCTTCTGGTGACCACAAAGTAGTCTGATCGTCCAAAAGTTTGTTTTTGTTTTGTTTACTTCATGTTTGTTTTCTCTATGGACCACAAGTGAGTGAAATCACATTTGTCTTTCTGTCTGACTTATTTCATGAAGCATAATTCCCTCTAGATCCAGTCATGTTGTTGCAAATGGCAGGATTTCATCTTTGTTATAGCTGAATAGGTTTCCACTGAATATGTGTACCGCATTTTCTTTCTTTTTTTTTAAAGATTTATTTAATTATACAAGAACCGGGGTACAGGCCAGATGTGTGGGAGGGTGAGAGGATTCCCCAGAGGCAGAGCAGGGAACAGAACAGGCAGACTGACGAAATACACTGTGGAGGGAGCAGCGGGCACAGCAGGAGAGGTCTGCTCACCATGTGGGACCCTCACCGGCCAGCAGGGATTGAACCGGTGCTGCAGAGGCTGTGGACAGCTTCACAGTGCGGTGCTCAACCACCTGCACCACGAGGGAGGCCCCCACATTTTCTTTATTAGCCAGCCGATGGGAACTTAGGCGGTTTCCATTTTTTGGCTATTTTAAATAATGTTGCAAGGAACATGGAAGGGGGTGCATAGACTTTGTCTAATTAGTGCTTTTGTATTCTTTGGGTAAATAGTTATAAGTGGGATAACTAGATCATATAGAATTTCTGTTTGTGGAGGCATTATGGAGAGCCCTTTCTTTCTTCCATGCCAGTGATAGGAGTTCTGTTGATTCATTACTTATGAAAGAACTTTACGGGAAAGAGAGATTCCAAGGTGAAGCTATATGAGATTGTTAGAAGTGAACCAAAAGATGTAAAGTAGTTTTAGAGCATACAAAAGCTGGACCAGAATTGGAAGCTTTTGAGATAAAGGGGGCAATTTGGGGAAGGAAATATCACTGCTAGGACCTCAGATACCACTTAAATGTTGCTTCTTTGATTTTAGCTTATACTTTTATATATTTGATTCTGAAGCTTCCTGTGTGTTGCTAATAACCAGGAGTCTAAGTGTAAGCCTGATACAGCTCTGGATAACATAATGTGCTTATTCAGAGATTTTGTGCTCTGAAGATTATGTCAGCATATTCCTGAAGAACTGCCCTATAAGTACTCTTCTGTTAAGCATTGTGAAACACCAGGCGTGAAGTGGTAACCAAGGACGAAGTGTTAGATTTGAACTAAGAAATCACCTAACTCCTTCGGTCAAGAATTTTGAAATCCATTGTTGTCAAAAATAGTGCAACACATGGGAAGGTGTCACCACTACTTTGTTACTCAATCTTTCCAGTTCCCTACTCCAAGGAATCATTTTATGGGGTTGATTTAGCCCTGTTTATCAGGATCTGTCCTCTTTCTATATCTTGCAGCCATCTCAGTTCATACATGTAGAAGAATGAGGGGTACCCTGAACCCCTTAAACTTGCATGCCTCAAATGGGTTCTGCCTTCCACTACATAAAGACAAAGCATATTCTTAGTGTATAAAAACTTTAATAGAAAAGAACTTTCATAGAATTAGTGTGCATAGAAAAGAAAGGATAATAGTGTGCCGATGTAACACCCTAAGTTACCCATTGTGGCGTGTTGCGCAGCCACAGGGTTTGTCCAAAGCTGGGTCACTAAGAACTGAAAACTTGGGCCTCCCTGGTGGCGCAGTGGGTTGAGTGCCACACTGTGAGGCTGTCTGCAGCCTCTGCAGCGTGGGTTCGATTCCTGGCCAGCCAGGGAGATACCCACATGGCACAGCAGACCTCTCCTGTCTCACCCGCTGCTCCCCTCAGAAGTGTATTTCAGTCAGTCTGCCTGTTCTGTTCCCCACTCTCTCTCGTGAATCCTGTCACCCTCCCGAGACTCTGGCCTATACCCCAGCTCTTGTATAAATAAATCTTAAAAAAAAAAAAGAAACCAAAGCTGTTTAGCAAAAGTTTATGACCTACACCTTCTATACCTTCTGACTTCAAATCCCTTATCCTTTAAAATTTAATTGTATTAAAATGAGTGAAAATTAATATAGTTTAAAAGGTACAGTAACAATTTTGGATATAGGTTTAAAAAGGCAGTGAGAGTGGGATATATGTTCTTGAAAACATGGAGTGTATTATAGATTCTACAGAGGGGCATGGGTGTAGAAGAAGCTATAGAAAATACAAAGAAATTAACAGTCATGAATTGTCATTTAACGTACCTTTGATATGTATTTAGAATTTAATTATAAGTTAGACTAATGCTAATATTTAGTTAATACATATATGATGCCTTGTAATAGCACTATTTTGTTTAATGTTTACAACATCCCTCTGAGACAGGATCTATTTACTAACCTATTTTTTTTAAAGAGGCATGTATTTTTATTTATTTATGATTTATTTGTTTGTTTGTTTGTTTTGTTTATACATGCACTGGGTACAGTCAGAAGTGCGGGAGGGTGAGAGAATTCACTAGAGCCAGAGCGGGGAGCAGAGCAGGCAGAAGGAGCGAAGCACACTGCTGAGGGGAGCAGCGGGCGGCAGGAGAGGTCTGCGCGCCATGTGGGACCCTCTTCCGGTGCCCTGGGAGCAGCCAGGGATCGAACTGGCGCCACAGAGGCCGCGGGCAGCTTTGCAAACCAGCGCTCAACCTCTTCGCGACCGGGGAGGCCCTACTAACCTATTTTTTACAGCTGAGGAAATGGAGGTTCTAAAAGGATTGAGAGTAATTCATGATCATATGCAGCAGAACTAGGACTCAAGTTGTCCTGTCTCCACAATAACACTTGCAGAGTCATCGGGTCCAGGGTGGGACTACGTCATGGATATGATCGGTATTCCAGATAATAAGGAGCTCTGCCCAACATGGCAGTTCACCCTAGGGCAAGAAGTGTTTCAGGGAGGATTTAGCATCATTTGAAGTGCCCTAAGTCTTCTGTTATACCTGGTTCAAACTTCTCATCCCTTCCACTGCATTCAGAACCAGAGATAAAATGTCTTAAATTCAGTAAATGTGAAACAAGAGAAATGATTATATTTCTTTCACATAAGATCCTTGGAAGACTATCTTAAGGGCAGCTGTAATTCATTCCCCTTCACTATGATTTTCTTAATGTGGGAAATCCTCTTGAAGATTTCATCTAATCTCAAACTCATTTCCATGGATTAAGTGCCCACATTCCCTTTTCTTTTAAATTGATTTCCTTTTTTGGCCCCAGATTTCTCTTGGCCTTTAGTATAACTTACTAGATTTCCTTTTCTCATTTATAAACTCAATATGACTTAAACTGAATCAGTAGCTACACTTGTTCCTTCAAACCCCCCTTTCAAAGATACCCCCAATGATAACTTTGTTCCACACTCTTTGGAACCCCATCAGACAACATCTAATTAGAGCAGGTTCCAATGTGGCTGACCTTCTATTGTTGCCTTCTGAGTCCTCCAACTGCCCTTAGTTGGGCTCGTATTACATGACACTAAAGAATACTGAATATTCATTAGTATTGTTTATTCCTTAGATTATATATTCTGTTAAGAATAACCTTTAGGGCCTCCCTGGTGGCACAAGGGGTTAAGCGTCAGCACTATGAAGCAATCTGCAACTACTGCACGAGTTCAATCCCCAGGCAGGGAGCAACCCACATGGCGCAGCAGACCTGTCTCGCCCACTGCTCCCCTCAGCAGTGTATTTCAGTAGATCTGCCTGTTCTGCTCCCCACTGTCTCTGGTGAATCCTCTCACCACCTGCACCTCTGGTCTGTACCCCAGTTCTTGTATGCATAAATAAAAAAATCTTTAAAAAAAATAACCTTTAATGACTACTTTATTAGGCATCAACTGCTTTTCTTTAAAACTTCACTATTAGCTGATTTTACTCACAAAGTTTATTTCCTCTCTTATGTAACTCAAGCCACGTCGTATCTTTTAGCCAGCCAACCAAGATAGCATTTATTTTGTTCTAATACTATTTTTCTCCCTTGTTCAACCATACAAATTCTTGACTGGGTCTTTCTGAGGTTTCAATTAGACCCCCCTTTTTTTTTCTGTTGTCAAGGTGTGTCTCTGCCTTTAAAAACAAAACAAACAGAAAAAAATAATATAAAGACAAAATTCCCCAAATACACCAATCCAAACCAACCCACAAAAAAAATACCCTCCATGCCAATTTTGAAGTTTGTCCTGATTTATTAGTATCCTGTTTTCCAAAGTGTCAATATAATCTCCAACCTAAACTTCCTAATTTCCCTTCTCTTGTATTTATTAATAAGTATCCATTTTAAAGGATAGTTACCTCCTCTATTGGATTGTAAATCTCCTTGAGGGCAGGAGACTGTGTCAAGCATCTAATAGGTACCCACACATTTATTAGAGAGCAGTACAGCCTCTAGGGGGTCAATAAATACTTGTTGACTCACTAACTCTATAAATATAAACTGCAAAATAATCAGACATTCTGCTAGCACCTAATTTGCTCCCTGTAGGTAAGTTTGTCTCTTTGGTAGCATTGATTCTTTTAAGCCACCAGGCTTCCATTTAGTGAATTACAACTGCCATGTGCTAACTGGTACCCTGGTGGCCTGAATGAGTTTAAGAGTTTCCCCAAATGAAGGACATCTCCCCTGAGAGTGACTCTGACTCTTGTTGAATACCTAACCCAACCTTTATTTTCTTCCACAGCATTTTCCCTTTGAGAGGAAAGATTCCTTTTGCCTTTAGGTCTTTTAGCTTTTTCACGAGGCAGAAACTCTCAAGTCATAAACAAATAAAAATGCACTTCATTTCTTGCTATTTTACATTTTAAAAGGAAAGTATCGCTGAATTAAAGTGAATGCCAAGCAGGAAATTCACAATTTTCCTTGCAGCATTTTTCATAAGTGAGCAGCTTTCCAACAGATCCAGCTGTCAACAGTGCCCTCCTACTGTTTGACTCATACTCAGAATTCATTTCTATGTGCACCGCAATACAAAAACTTCGCAAGGCATTAAAGGAGCATGTAGAATACTCCCTAGGTGCTACTTCCTCGGGCCCAGTATCCCAAAGCTTTTCTATTTTGCCTACTGTTCTCTACCAAACAATGATCTTTTATGCAATTTTAGAAAACCTACAACAGGATAAAGTTAATGGATGAATTAGTTGCATCCCAGCGGGGAATCTTTGTCTTGGATCCTGAAGAATCTGGTCTCCTTTGTTTTGTAGTGAGCTGAAATAGCAAGCCGGGTCTTTAGAAGTAGCTAGAGGTTTTTTGGACTGCCAAAAAAAGAAAAAAAGAAAAAAGTCAAGTTCCCAATTCCCATAAAGGGATTGAAATACTTAATGAATTGCAGAGATTTATGAACAATTATTGCTTGGTTAAAACATTAACCATATGTAAGATGTAAGAAAGGGAAGGCCATACCCTGGCAATACTAGGCCATCCTGATTACCAATGTCCTGAATGTCTTGCTTCCTTCTGTTTGCCACCCTTGCAGTACTTTAAAGCAACTGCTTGGCTGTTCCAGGTCTCTGGAGAAAGGTGCCTGTCCTGGCTGCAGAGCCAAGAGAATAGGTACTCCAATAGCACACCCTTTTTCTTATTGGGGAATTATATCACCTGCTTTCTTTACCTGAAGATAGTCTCAACTCCTGACCCAGTTTAATTCTTTTGGTTTTGGGATTTCTCTTACTCTGCATTATCCAATGTTCATTCTTGTTCCTTACTGGTATGACCTGGCCCCTCCTCCTTTAAGATCTCAGCCGGAGATGATGTTCTATGTTTACTCTTTGCTGATTCCTGTAGGAAATTCTAAATTGCACAAAAACCAAGTGCTCAACACCATGTCTCAATTCAACTCTAAATATGTTAAGCCTTTCCTGATAGTATCCTGATACAATAGATACTTACTGAGCACTTCCTGTGGGTCAGACACAGTACTGGGTGCTTTTCATGTTCTTATTTAATGCTTATCAAGGTCCAATGAGACAACGTAACTTGCCAAGGTATCACAGCTAGAGAATGTCTGGAGTCAAGATTTATGTTTTACTACAGTACTTTATTGTACGTTTGACACTTTTCTCCCATTAAAACTGCATTTTCTATTGTTTACTCATTGTATTTACACATGCAAGTACATGAACATGCATATACATTCCTGTGTCCTATATATATAATAGCATTTATCATTTTTTGTTATAGATAGCTGTTAACTTATCTAAACTACTAATTTCAGAGAGCAGAGTTTGAATTGTATTTATTTTTATGTCCTTCTCCCCAAACTTTGGAACCCAGCATCAAGTAATTGCTCAGTGAATGGTAATGTTACTATCAGTTTGGTAGAGAGACCATTAGGAATAAATTTTAATTTACAGAAGTTTATTCAGGTTTCCGTCAGTATTCTATCATTATGGCTTACAGTTTGGGCATTCCTAAAGTGGGTTATTTATAGACTACTTGGGCAGTTTACAATTATTCTCTTTTTATGTGCAATACTAGCTAATCAATTGCATATTAATATAAAGGGTATGAATAGTCTGGCTTAAAATATTTGTGTTGCAAATATTTTACAAACACACAGAAATCATTTTTAGCAAACAGCCTGGAGCAAGTCTTTCCTTGATAAGGTAATGCCATAAATGAAAATCTTACCAGTGCTTCTAGAACGCCTTCCCTTTGCCTTTTTCACTTAGCTTTAAACATCTCTTAGGGCTTTGACATGTATGTAGGTGAATTGTTTGATGTTGCTGATATAGTTTAAAAAAATTTTTTTCCAGGCTACTACTAATAATGTAAGGTGGCATGTTAACTTTATAAAAGACAGCATTCTATTTCTAATCCTCTATATTAAAATGTGTTTTTGGTCACAAGAACATGACACGAAAGTACTGATGCCCAATGTAATCCATAACTTCTGTTAGAAAATGCATCCCAGAAAAGGAGTGTCACTGGTATAATGTTCATTTTTATAAAAATCACCGACTCCTTAAATGTACAAGTGGTGGCCATTTTGTCTGAATTAAAGTATTCTTTCTGAATTTTTATGCTCTTTGTTCTAACATCTATCTCTAAATTTTCTCTTTTGTGCTTGCTAAATTTAAGTGGGAAGAAGAACCCCAAATCCAAAATAATAGCTAGAAGACAGGAAGACATAGGATGATTATTGTACGACTCCATCGTATATTATATAAAGGCAGAGTCTCAGCAATTTATTTGTCTGTGTCTGGGTGCTTGCTTAGGGAGCAAGAGATCTAGTCTTTCATTCTATCAACAGCTCTTGCTGTCAATTAATTAGAATATATATTCCTATTAATTCAAGGCTGTGCAATGCCTTCTTTATGTACACTACCAGCATTTCCATGAAACTGCATCTGTCCTCAGTTATAACATGAAACATTCCTGCCCTGAATTTGACTATTTCTTTCCCAATCTACATATTGTATGCCTGCCAAACTGCACAGATGCTTTTGGATTGAAATACATTACTGTCTTTAATAATATTTTAAATAAATGTTGAGAGTATAGATTTTAACTTGATCTATCTCTAAACAGGGCTAAGTAAAACCCATTTAGCAGATCAGGAAATTAGATCACCTATGGTTTGACCGAAATGTACATACCAAATGGCTAAATATCTTCAACGACAGATTTTCACCTATGAATATAACTATCTTGCAGAAATTAGGGTCCCATATTCACTTCTGAAATAATCTAGACAGTTCGAAAATAGAAGTGCTAAACCCATTTTCTTCATCCTCAGACCTGCATTTTCTTGTGGAATCCAGACCTCAGCTACTGCCATTTCAGTGCACTGTGTTGCCTCAGTTAGAACTCTTAAAGTCATCCTTGACTTATGTCCCTTATTTTCCATGTCCAATCGATCATTGGACCTGTCAGTTCTCCTTCAGAAGTGTCCTCTGGCTAAAGCCCTTTTTTATCATCCTCAGGGCCACTGACTTAGACCCTCATCATTTTTGTTTGCAGTATTAATACGGCCTCCTATCTAATCTCCCTGGCATCTATCTTCCTTGTCTCAAGTCCATTCTTCACATAGACACCAGAATGATCTTCCTGAAAACAATTCTCATCAAGTTACCTTTCTCCTTTGAGACCTCAGTTGGAGACCAGTTGTTCACAGGATGAGCTCTACACTCCTAAGTTAGGCCTTACAGGCTTTCCCAGTTGGGTAACATTCTGCTGTTCCACTTAGAGTTCTTACTGTTTTCTGTGTGGACTTTCTCTGGCTCCACCTGAACATTCTTATAAAACTCTTGGTTTCATTATTGCCTTTGTATACTCTGGGGTGCTTCTTTTTATTTATATATATATATATATTTTTTTTTTTTTATATAGAGGCATGTTATTTATTTATTTATTTATTTGTTTGTTTGTTTGTTTTGTTTATACATGCACTGGGTACAGTCAGAAGCGCGGGAGGGTGAGAGAATTCACCAGAGCCAGAGCAGGGAGCAGAGCAGGCAGAAGGACCGAAGTACACTGCTGAGGGGAGCAGCGGGCGGCAGGAGAGGTCTGCGCGCCATGCGGGACCCTCCTCCGGTGGCCGGGGAGCAGCCGGGGATTGAACCGGTGTCTCAGAGGCCGCAGGCAGCTTCGCAACCCAGCGCTCAACCGCTGCGCCACCGGGGAGGCCCTCTGGGGTGCTTCTTTCTCCTTCACTACTTGCAAACTCTAATCTTTTAAAAATCTATTGTCATTAAGGTAACATTGGTTTACAACACTACATATGATGTAGAAGCATAAGATCATACCCTCCAGGTTTATGTCACCTCACCCACCACCAAGTCACCCAGAGTCCTCGTCCATTGTACCCCCTCCCCAGGTTGCACCCCCTCCTTTCCCCTTTTCATTGGCGATCTCATTCTACAGTCAGATTCCTACATATTGGTATTGCTTTGGATTCATCTGACCCTTTCTTTTGTTTCTCTATAGTCCACATATAACTGACACCATCCACTATATGTCTTTTTCTTTCTGGCTTTTTTAGGCTCTAACCTTTTAAGACCATGCTATAATCACCTCCTTTTGAAGTCTTTCATGATACTGGCAAAGTTATTCTTACCCTGTCTAGTCTTTCACATCATGCCAATGATACTTCTACTAAAACATTTATTGCTTTGTATTTTAAATAGTTCTGGTTGTGAACGGTTTGTGGAAAGTACTATCCCTTATCTGATTCATATTCAAATTTCCCAAAAAATTTTTAATAAATGCTGCATGAATGAACGAATGAATGGTCATGATGATATTTTCCCATACTAATAGTCTCTGTAACCAAGGCAAATCATGTTTTTATTTACAAATGCTTCTACGTAATGTGATGTATGCTTTCTTTTAAAATTCAATCTTCTGGGCCTCCCCGGTGGTGCAGCGGGTGAGCGCTGGGTTGCGAAGCTGCCCACAGCTTCTGCAGCGCTGGTTCGATCCCTGGCCAGCGACGAGGATCCCACATGGCGTGCAGACCTCTCCTGCTGCACCCAATGCTCCCTTCAGCAGTGTATTTCAGCAGTCTGCCTGTTCTGTTCCCTGCTCTGTCTCTGGTGAATCCTCTCACCCTCCCGCGCTTCTAACTGTACCCAGTGCTTATATGTATGTATGTATGTATGTATAAATAAATAAATAAATAAGGAAAAATGTTTAAAAAATAAAATTCAATCTTCTCAAGACAAAAACAAACAATAAAAAGGGGTGCATTGGACAGAACACTTAAGACTCCTGCAATGTGTAACCAGAGCACTAGTAAAAATACTTCAGTATCTGAGTGATATTGGACTTTCCTGGCAAACTCCTCAAAGTGACTGGACTCAGTCCTAGCATGTATCGATATTATGACTGGAGAGGATAATAACACTTTAATTCGTGGGGTGATGCTAAGCTAATGTAGATGGCATCTGAATCAACAGCATGGGCGTTTGGATGGCTGCTGGGGCAGTGCATAAGCCTAGGGTCCCCTTTGATTGGGAAGTTCCTATTTGGGGAGGAAACTTAGAGGGCTCGCACTCATTTTCAATTTTCTAAAAGTGGATATTGCAGCCTCAAAAGGGTTGCTGCAACCAGTGCAACAGCCGTTCTGGGGAACAACTTCTTTCCTGCACAGTTTTGTTTCTCCTTTTGCTGCATTTTCCTTACACTTGTTTTCCAAAATGTGCATATCAAAACAATGTGACTTCCACATTGCTCTGACATTCCAGTTAACAATTATGTACACTTTAAGAAACAGGCATGCCAGCAAAGTGGCAGCATTTGTGTATTTGTATTGTTTTATATCTTATCTTCCCAATGAAATGCTGTAGCTAATTTCTTGAAGAGGACTGTACGTAATACTGAAAGAATTTATTTTTTCCTCTTTTGACCTGAATTTATTTGAATAGCGATGATTTTTTAAAATTTTTTTGGCCACTCATTTGTTTGCTCTCAAATTTATTCTCTGTCCTGCCCCTCTCTGGTTTGTGTTACAGGGACTTACTCTTCTCAGTCTCTCTTCCCAAGTGGTTTCTGGGCAGTTGTTGACAATGGTAGACACAGATAGAAGGCAGGAGAGCAGTAATGGAGAAACCAGACATTTTTCCTATCTCTTTGCCTTGGACTGCCTCTCTGGCAATGGCTGAATTCCTGCTATGGCTGTTGCTCCTGTGGGAGTGCCCCTTCCTCCATTTCTCAATTCCCAGCAGGCAATACTCTGCTGGGAATCCCACTACACAACCCTAGCTTTTGAACTGTAGGGATTGCACATTCCCCCCTGTTTCTTAGAGGTGGTAGAGGCTTCCCCAAATTGTTATATTCTGGATTAGCTAACTTTTCATGTTTCCTTACCATGTTACCATTTTCTTGGATTCTGTGACTTCTGTGTGAAAGATGTAAAGTATGTTTCCTTGACTGGACTCTCATAGGCTGCCAAAAACAGGATAGACTAAAATGAAATCTACTACAGACAACCACTACCCAGTTCATTAGAATACAAATTAGCTTGTCTGTCTCCACCCTGTAAGAAGACAAAGGTAGACCATTGCCCTCATATAGCACTGCTAATATTAAGCGAGGTCTGTGAGCAATTCCTGAAATATGGAGAGAGCCCACAAACTCTTTGACAGCACCCTGATCACGTACTAGGGCTCTGTTCCTGTTACCTACAGAAGAGGCTCAAGAGCTATGGTACTCGAGGACACAGGCCTGGTCACTGTGCCCGACATCATGATAAGTAAAGGCTTACTTCTTTTTAGTAGACAATTAGCAGGGGGAGTGATTAGAATGCCCTAAAAATTCCAAAATGTCTTCTGCCTTTATGTTTGTCATTCGTAAAAAACTGTGAGAACTTCATTAAACCTGAAAATAAGCAAACTTCAAATCCTTTGAATAAACAAGTTCCAAATCCTTTGAGGACTACTGCGATATAAAGTAACACCCCAGTGAAAAAGGAACGGGCTCAGTAGGCATATACTACAAAACCTTGTGCTAGCACCTCCTGCAAAACATGGTTTTTGATATTTCATGGATATATAGTGTGTTCTTCACACCCCCACCTAACATCTGCTATTGCTCTAATCCAACTTTTATTGACAAAAAGGGTAGTGAAGTTGTAATCACAGAGGCTGACTAAGAAAGAATAATGCAACTCTTTTGAGGTGGGATTAAGTTGTGTTGGTTGATGGGCTTGGAAAAACAATATTATACTTGGCTTCTAGATAAATACTGCAGAGACCTCTTGTAAATCCTCCAGTAATTTTTTGTAATCCTTCACAAGTAGTAAAATCATGGCTGTGAGGCAGACAGAAGAGGAATCACAAATAAGACATCTGTTATTGTTATATCAATGATGATATATGGCCAACTCTGAAATAACAACATTTAACAAGAAAAGGGACCTTATCCAAAATGAGATCTCTCTCCCTTCCTTGACTTCATTTGCTACATTAATAAGAGTAAACTGAAGTTTATAATTGGGTGATCTTATCTATTAGCATTAGTAATATATCACAGGTATAGGGCTTTATATTTTAGATTAATGGAATTCAAAATGTTGGAAAAGTCCTATGCTAACATATAGCACGCATGGACACATGAGAAGGATGACATATTGAGTAAAAGAAATACATTAAAGTTATTTGCCTTTTATTCTGTATTTTAAAGGTAGTTTGTACCTTTTCCAATTTTTCAGTTTATTTGTTAAAAGTTTAAGCTATTTTTACAACAATATAGTAAAACAACAACATTGAGAACATTGAGTTTCATAAAGCTTTCATAAGACACTTAATATTATGGATTTTATATTTAATATGAATATCTAGAGATATATTATTACTTCGATCTAACATATAGGTGAAAATGAAATTAAATTCTAGACTCTAAAAGCTATGTTATCATATGGTTGGAGAAATTTTAAGAATTTAAAATAGTACATCAGCAATAGAATAAGCAATTAATCACCAGCATCAAATTATGTGCATATAAAAAGATTCTTAAACAGGCCCCTTCTTAACATGGTCAAGGCATATTCAGGAATCTCTTGGGTTTTAGCGATCTTTTGATTGACCTCATTTGATTCATGTACTTTATGTAATATTAAAACAAATATTTACTTATCTCTTGAATTTGGAAAGTAGAACCTTTATACATTCCCCCAATTGCCCCTTAGTCTCATGCTTTGCCAAACATACAGCAGAAAAATTCTTGCTCTACTCTTCAATGGATTTTCAGTTCAAGTGTGTTTAATTCTTTTTCCACCTTTGCTAAAACTGGTGACCACTGAAGCCAAAGTTAGAACATTGTATGAATCTGCTTAGAAAGCAGGTGTCAGAGCCAAGTAAGAAACATCTAAATCTCTCAACATTTGTTGACTGACTTTTAGACACTCCTCCCTTGGGCTTCCATAATATCCTTTTCTCCTAGCTCTTGTATTCATTTGGTCTGACCTTTCTTCTTAAGTGTCCTGTATTAACTCTGATTCCTCTACCCTGTCTTTGAAGGTAGGTGCTTCTGTGCTCTGTCCCTGGTCATCTTCCATATCTTTATCATTCCATTTACTCAATCCCTTCACTGACTTTATTAAGTTATAATTAACACATAGGAATTATACATATCCATAACATATATGTGACATACATAATATATATTATATAAGAATATGTAATATACATCGTATTTGTGGTCAAAACACCTAAGGTCTGCCCCCTAAGCAAATATCAAGTATACAACACAAAGTTGTTAATTGTCATCACTATGCTGTACACTGTACCTTTTGACCAATACCTCCTCATTCGCAATGTCTGCCAACTATTTACCATATTTGATAACCTCAAGTAAAAGGCATAATAGTACAGGAGTGGAGTGTCAGGTATTGTGAGCTCTACTTAAGAACCTTGCCATGTTTCTAAAGCAAATTCTGTTATAGTATTATGCCTTGGAGAAGAAATAACATTTTCTATCAACTCATGATGAACATCCATCTCTTCAAACTGCAAGCTGAAACAGCATGTTTCTTCTTTTAATGCATATGTGTATTTCTTTTTCTTAAAAAAAAATTGTTTTTGCCTAGAACTCAGGTGCAGGCAAGAGGTGTGAGAGGTGCGGGGATGAGAGGATTCACCAGAGACAGAATGGGGAGCAGAACAGGCAGATCTACTGAAATGCACTGCTGAGGGGAGAAGCTGGTGAGACAGGAGAGGTCCCTGGCTAGGGATTGAACTCAGGCCTTTGTGGAAATAGTGCTGAGACTTAACCCCTAGGCCACCAGGGAGGCTGGTATGTGTGTATTTCTTAATTAACATTAAATAATAATTGGCTTCAACTTTTTAAAAAGAGACATTTATCTATTTAAGAGTGGTTAAAGAGCTTTACCTTCCCTGGTCCTTTTAGTCCTATAGATTCATATAAGTGTCGAGGACTTTCATCTCCTCATCTCCAAGCTAAGTGCTCCTCAATGCTGGGACTCAAATTTTGACACTGGAAAATATACTAGAAGATTTTCCCTGACCAGTGGGTGGATAGTAGAATTTGTCTTGCTTTTTTTTTTTTTTTTTTAACCCAGAGAATTAAGGAATTTTTTTTTATTATTATTTTTCAATTTTATTTTTATATTCCCCATACAATTGCAACCCCCTTACTTTGACCCCAATCCCTCCTTCCCCCCCCCCACAGTGTGTCTCTGCTACTTCTAACTCCTATATATCTAATCCATCCTCAAATGGATTAAAACCCAAAATGTGGCACTGTTACACACTGTCTTGGGATCACAAAGATCTGGGCACTCATGACTCTCCTCATTGAGCAGACGAACCCTACAAGTCCAGATGCTAATTTTTACTGCTGGGTATTCCGCTCATTGGCCAGCTCCACTGTCAGATCAGCTTCACAGCTCAATATCACCCTGCTCCTGCTTCCTCCTTTTCGTCCATTATCCACTGAAATTGTAGTATACGCCCTAGACCAGGTTGTATAAATTTGTTAATCTTCACTGGTTTCAACAGGTTAGGCTAGCTTTGATGAGACAAAATCATAAATTATTTAAAGAGGATTTAATAGGTTATGTTTCTATCAGCTCATAAATATTTGTCTGGAGTTCATCTGAACGGTAATGTTGCATTCAGTGTGAGGAAATAGAGAACTATAAAACCTCATTTCTGTCCACAAGGTGTTTCCATTCTAATTGGATGGACACTCACATTTGGGCATGGTGTTGGCACATATGCATGTGTGTATGTGTGTGTGTGTACGCGTGTGTGTGTACACAATGCTTAGTGAATTAAATTAATGAGTAGTGCCATAGCAGCTGAAATGAGAGAGGGTGTTCAGGGACGGCTGTAACGCAGGAAGTGGGATCCAGAGTATGGAAGGAGCAGAGACAGATGCCTTAGGGGGTAATGGAAAGAATAGCATGGTGTGACAACATACATTGTAGAGGTCTGAACCCATAACACCCAAAGCAGGAACAATGACCTATACTGATTTACTTTAATAAACAGTTTGGTGGGGAGTAGGGGAGTGTAGCAGAAGTTGGAGAAACACCACTGAGTAAGTCTGATGGGAGACCAATTTTATTAAATTAAAGAAACTAGAAAGGGATCATGAGGAAAGAACTTGCATTTTGTAAAAAGATTATTTAAGCATACAAGAGCTGGGGTGCAGGCCAGAGCTGCAGAGAGGTGAGAGGATTCACCAGAGACAGAGTGGGGAACAGAACAGGCAGACTGACTGAAACACCCTGGTGAGGGGAGCAGCGGGTGAGTCAGGAGAGGTCTGCTGTGCCATGTGGGTAGCTCCCTGGACAGGGATCGAACTTGTGCTGCAGTGGCTGCGGATAGCTTCATAGGTTGCGTCTCAACCCCTTGCGACACCAGAGGCCCCAAGAACGTGCATATTTAATCAGTTTCAGTAGGAAGGTGTAGAACTTTCTCAAGGCTACAGTAAAATTTGGAAGTGATTTCTGACTTTGACGCTTTGGAGGTAAGAGGCCATGTGCTTGGCAGCTGTCTGTGGGAGAGAGAGGTGTCTCTATTCATGGCGCTGAAAGGGACCCACCCCAAGGTGATGCTTTCAGTTTAGTTCATCATTTTATAAGGGCAAAGATTGGCCAATTTTCATTTTCACTCGAACCCCCAGTCTTTTTTGGGGGCTTAATTTTCCCTACCAGTCTATCCTTGTATATTGCAATTGCATTTTGTATGCACAATATATGTGTTGGACAAACAGGGAAAGGCATTTGTCCTGGACATGGTATCTGCACTTCCCCTAGTGAAGGAAAGTCTTAATTCAGATTGATTTGCCTACTACTACAAAATGCTAGGAGACTGGGCTTTGGAAATAGTAAAGAGAGTTCTGGGACTGTAGTGGCCTGTGCATGTGTAGGCACTAAATAGTATGTGGTGAGGTGAAGGTTTTTGTAGCTTCCCAACTCTCTTTTTTAAAAATTTTATGTATTTTTTATATCATTCTTCATTTTTGTACAATGTATGCTTTTTTTTTTTTTAAAGATTTATTTATGCATACAAGAGCTGGGGTACAGGCCAGATGTGCAGGTGGTGAGAGGATTCACCAAAGACAGAGTGGGGAACAGAACAGGCAGACTGACTGAAATACACTGCTGAGCGGAGCAGCGGGCGAGTCAGGAGAGGTCTGTTGTGCCATGTGAGTAGCTGCCTGCCCAGGGATTGAGCTCATGCTGCAGTGGCTGCAGATAGCTTCATAGTGCTGTGCTTAACCCTTGCACCACCAGGGAGGTCCATTTTTGTACAATGTCTGCTTTCTCATCTTGGCTATAGTCCCTGTGAAATTCCCACCACCAATTCACCGGTGTACCATCACCATAGTCCCAACTCAATTTTATACCTCTTTCCTCTCTGCCTTCTGCTCATCATCCCTCCCTCACCTGCTATAGATGCTGTTATAGGGTCTGACTCATGTCTACCTTTCCAAAAGAATTCTGTGACTCATAATCTTTCCTTTCCGCTCACCCCATCTACAAGCCCTATAGTCTCAACAATAATACATGCCAGTTGTTGAATGCTTACACCTATGCATCTGGCACACACATTTAGTGTAGTGATTACTCACTCATAAGAACATATCAGTGATTAAAATATAAATGTGAAATGACTAGTCTAGCTTCTAGACTAGTTCTAGAAGCTGACTACCAGTTCTAGAACTGACTACCAGTTTCCTCATTTATAGACTACAGATAAGTACTTATAGGTCAGTTTTAAGATTACCATGGAGGAAACTGAGGCTCAGAAACTTGCCCTTAGTCATGCACAGTGGCAATGGGCTAAGCCAGGGTTGCAACTCATGGGATCTGACAAAAGTTTGTGCTTATCTCATTCTACTGTGCTGTATGAGGATTTTTAGAACTGGTTGAAGGGAATTGCTTAATTCTTAGGGGTGCCAGATAACATACAGGGTGCCATTTAAGTTGGAATTTTAAGTAAACAAAAAATAAATTTTTAGTATAGTACATACCAAATGTTTATACTTTATTGTTCATCATTGATTTGAAATTCAAATTTAATGGAGCTTTAACAGGATGTTCTGTATTTTTTTTCTCCTGAATCTGGCAAACCTACTAGTACTCCATAAATCACACCATATAGACAACTGCTGAAGTGCAAGGAATGTGGTCCTGGAGGCTAAAAGGAAGTAAGTTTTTATTATCAAGCCATAGCCTGTCAGAACTGGAAAGGAGTTTCAAGTCACCCTGTCTTCATTTTACCAATGAACAGACTAAAGATCGGGGTGGGGAAACGACTTAGACAAAATCATAGTCCAAAGAGACAACACTTGAAGTGAGCTTTGCATTGTCCTTGTTTCTGCTGCATCCACTGCACTTGAAACTGTTGACAAGTTTAGAATCATCCTGAGGTTTGCTGGGGAAAGAGACATGGCTGTGTTGTGCATTGCAGGGCTTAATAAATGCTATGACCAAAATAATGATGCTGAGCTGGTACATTTTTCATGGAATAGGCACACTCTTAAGACTTTTGATAAGAATACATACACACATGTACACTAGTGTAATCATAAATGCGTGCACACATTTTCATTCTTGGCATTTGTTAGAACATGTTGGTGTCTTTTTAGTGAATTAGTATATACCCTTGGTATATATGAAACTAATTCAAGGCAACCTTTTTTTTTTTTTAATATTCTTGGCGTCTACAATAGCTAATAGAGAAACTAGGACAGCATAACTTCCAAATTCGGGGCAGAAGGAACTTTAGAGGTAGCTAAACAGAGCTAGCTAAGTTCAAACAGTTGCCATTGGTGGTAAGGCTATTGAGCACAGCAAAGGAAGATAGTCCTGACTGATATGAGCTGTAAGTATAAACTACATAGTAGCTTCCAAAGACTTAGTATAAAAAAGTATACACTGTCACAATAATTTTTCTATTGTATTGCATTTTAAAAACATGTGATATGTTGGGTTAAATAAAAGACCTTTTATTTAAATATACTAAAATAAATTTTACTTTTTAAAACCTTTTTCACTACAACTACTTGAAAATTTTTTATGTGTAAGAGATTATATTTTATTGGATGGCATCAGTCCAGAGAATTCAATATTTGTTTAAACAGGAAAAATATAGATTAGAATCTACACACACACAAAACTTGCTATCTTTTTCTGGTAGTATTTTTTTCGAAGATTTATTTATTTTATACAAGACCTGGGGTACAGGCTAGAGTTGCAGGGTTGGGGGGGGTGAGAGGATTCACCAGAGATAGAGTGGGGAGCAGTACAGGTGGACTGACTGAAATACACTGCTGAGGGGAGCATCGGACGAGTCGGAAGAGGTCTGCTGTGCCATGTGGGTAGCTCCCTGGCTAGGGATTGAACCCATGCTGCAGTGGCTGCGGATAGCTTCATAGGCTGTGTCTTAACCTCTTGCACCACCAGGGAGACCCTCTGATAGTATTTAACTCACTTATTTGCTTTCATGAAAGTTTATGAAATTATTTTAGAAATTGCAAGCCATACAGAAGTGTAAACCATCTTTATTTTTTAAGAGAGAAAATAGTTGACTACTGGATTTTCTTTTCAGAACTGAACAAACATTTACTAATCTCAGGCAGCATTTACTTACCTCATTCACCGTGGCAAGCCATGTAGGCTTAGTGCCATTAAATGCTTCAGTTTCCTCATCTTTAACCTGCGGTCTCTAAAGAGGGAACCCTGGACTGTTAGAATAATGAATAACATGGCCCCATGGTTGCTGACAGATATGAATGGTTCAGTTCTAGTGTATGTTTTTTGAAATGTTTCTGCATTCCCGCCCCCCCCCCCCCCGCAGCTGTGGCCGTGGTCACATGCTTTTCGATGTCAGCCCCTGGCCCCTTACTCTGCCTTCTCAGAAGAGAGAGGCTTGCTGCACATTTTACAATTGTAAACATGTTTTACTGGCCAGTGCCTTGGCAATCTTTTCTTGTATTTCCCATTAAACTTGGGTAATTCATACATACAGATAATAAAAGCTATCAGATAGAGTGGGAGGCACCATCTGATTTCACTTCATTAGAAAGTGCCCTAAGAAAGTCCCATGCCTTGGGAGCTGAGTTTTAAAGTCTTCTCTTTTGCTGGCAGTTGTAAGTTTTAAGCCTTTGCTTTTGCCACGGAGGCTGTTTTGCATTTTGGGTTAGTGGCAAAAGTCAAGACGTCTCCCTGTGATGTCGACTATGCCCGACAGAAGAAAAGATGCATATTTTGGAGGGTGCTTTATTTTCTTTTTTCTTTTTGCCATTTCAACCTCATCTTTGTTAGTGCATCTGCACTCCACCTGACCTTTCTTGGTTCTGTTTTTAATTCTCCTCGTATACCAGCTTTTAGTGGAGACTGTGTGCTTTAAGTAACGAAGGTCAAATTTCTGAGCCCTTGTATGCTCTCCCAATGATTTCTAGCCCTCTTTAATCCTTCCCTACACCAACTGCTGCAGTAATGAGGGGCAAGGGGCAGCTGAGGATTGAGGTCATGAGCTTTCAGTTTGTAGTTATATATTTCTCTGCCGCTTACGTGGAACAGCTCCTCTTAGTTTACTAGAGGTGGGGAAGAAAGCAAAGGAGAAAAAGAAATCACTGAGTTCCATTACAATGGACTGATACTGCTTGCATGGGTCTTTTGCTATGGCATGACGTGGTCTTGTTTAGTTAAGAGAAGGGGGGGGCTGTTCATAAGTCTCAACAGGAATGTGCTGAGTGTATACAAGAAGGCTGCCACTTGACCATCCCAAGGAAGCCGTGGTCTCTTGCCCAGAAGTGGTCAAGTTTCCTAGTGACTAAAGAAGCACCAAGTCTCCTGTTCTCCTTAAAGGTATTTCTGGGCCAGTCACCTCTTATAATGTTGTTGTCATTAAAAAGACCCTATCTCTCAATCTCTGCAAGTATGTGTGAAGACAGAATTCTAAAGATATGGATTTGCTAATCTAGGACTCATTTGACATATCAGTAAATATTCTACGGCTTTTAATGTAAAAGAAAACAAATTGTAAGTATGTTAAGAGTCAGTCCTAGAAATGTTAATGGAAATTAGATGCTGAATTTCAGATCCTGTATAAGGCTATTATTATAGCTCTAGACTATAATACTAGAAACCACTATCTTTGATAAAATGTCATAAGGACATTTTTGACATTTTGAGATACTATAATAAATGTTTTCCCTCCTGGTATGAGCAAATGGGAGAAAGAAAAATTTTTACCTTTTTGTTCCTCTGATTGTTAATTACTCATAGGGATTCTACAAGTTTTCATTGAGCACCTACTATATAGCAGATATTCTATTAGACATTGGAGATGTTCAGTGTAGTGTAACATTAACATACTGATACAAAGTTGAGCAATTGAAATAACTGAATTAATTTCACCTGATTAATTATTTTTATCTGGTTAATTATTGACTTTTAAAAAATTCCTTCTTGCTATATGATAAGCCATGGACACATTGGTATCAGTTCAAGCCTTTTAAGGAGCTTACATCTTATTAAGGGGTTATAAGACTCACATCAACATCTGAATACAAGAGCAAATGTGACAAATGCCACAAAGACACAAATAAACTATAATGGAGGTACACTGAAAGTAAAGATGTCTTTCAACAGTAAAGACACCTTACAGGATAGTAGGGAAAATTGCCAGAGGAAACGACATTTAAGGTAAACCTTGAGGGAATCTAATAAGTGGAGATTCACGGAAAGAGCAAAGAGATTCTAGGAAGAGAGACTATCAGAAAGACTTCACCATGTATGATCGGTGCAGATGGTACAGGAAATCAAGTAGTGAGACACAAAACCGCATAGCTGCTGAGCTTTGGATGCAAGTTCCAAAGATTTGGACCGCATTTTGTAGGCATTATCAGACAGACGTGATGAAATGATGGGTCTCCACTTTTAGCCTTTTTTAAATCCAGCAAGCTCTTGAGATGACGTGTGTTTGAGAAGTTCTGGAGAGATAGCTAGGCTTGCATAGGAAAACACACATTCCAAGGCTTTTCAGTTCCTGTTTTGTTTCTCAGTCTAGCCATCCTCTTTTTCCCTGTCAAGTCCATTCCTCTGCTACTATGCTTCTGATTTGTGGAGAATAGGGCTGAATTTCTGGAAAAACATTCATATTTATGCAAGAAAGATAGTCAGGCATCATTCTTTTAAAAATATTTTTCCCAGTGCAAACTGTCATGTTTGCTTTGCACTGAAGCCTGCACCATTGCATTTCAGGGGTGATCTCCAACCATATGGACATGGCTGAACTCACGGGATTCTATAGGTAGGCAGTACGGAAACTGGTTAGCATTTTGTTGGAGGAATTCTGTGAAGCCACTGAGCCCCCTGCAGCTGCTTTATGAGAACAGAACTCCCCCAAATTGCTGGCACTGACAGGTAACAGGAGGAAATGAACATAGTAAGGTAAAGAGCAGGGAGCAGGTATTAAAGAGAGAAAACTTCTAGGTTGTAAAATCCCACCCCAGTTTATAAATGTCTAAGAAAACCTCTTCCTGAAGATCATGTTTGAAAAGTTATCAGAAGAAGGAAAATTAGTGCACATGTGTGCTTAATAATATAATTTGGCTCTAAATGTTTAACGTGCACATATATTTATTTCAAAAAGTTACATAAATGAACTAATAAGGCCAAAATAAGCTTTTGGCTTCTAAGACCAATTAGTGGTTACCAGAAGGGAAGGGATAAGGGGAGGTTGGTGGTTAAATTAGGTCAAAGGGTATCATGTTATGGTGAAAGAAAGAACTAGACTTTTGGCAGTGAATTTAACCTAGTATGTTAAATTTAACCTAGTAGTTAAACACATGTTGGTTTTCAGTGGTATAAATCTGAAACTTATATGGTGTTATAAAGTGATGCTACTTACTTCAATGAAAAAGTAACATGATACAGGAATACATACTTCGCATACAAATTCATTCTTCCACATAGTGTAGATCACAAGTGCAAGTCCTTTTTCCTGCCCCGAGTCTCTCTTCCTGACCCCTTTGTCTGCTTTCCTCAGAGGGCACCACTTCTTCCAGACCTTTTAGTAATGGCCTTCACATTCACATCACATACTGTATTACCTGTCCATCCATATGGTATGTGTTGTCCCACAATTTGCTTTTTGAGAGCATTTCATACAACACATGGATTTACCTTGTTTGTTTTTGATTGCCAGGTAAGCTTCTGTCACTTGGACGCCTATAGTTGATTAGCCATTTCTTTGTGGAAGAGCATTTAGGATAGTTTCAATTTTTTTTCACTATTAAAAACAATGATGTAATAGCCATCTTCCTAACTCTGTCTTTGTGTGTGAGTGAGAATATTTCCTCATGTCAGTTATCTGGAAGTGGACTTGCTGGCTCAAAGAGTGGTCTTATAAAATCAAAAGCCAATAACAGGATATTTACAAAGCATTTATGCAAATTTTTGAAAAATCTTAATTCTTTGGGGAAAACCTAAATCTAGCCAAGATCTTAAATCCAGGTGCCCATCAGTATTATCTTTGATGTTCTTGATTTCTTTGAGATAATGCCTGATATCCACTGGGAAAGCCGCATGCCCTTGGAGAAGATATATGCCAATTGCATGTGTTTGCATGTAGATGCCGCCGCTCTGTTTGCCAATGCTGAGCACGAGTGATTTTACAAGGTATAGTAACCCGCTAGCAGGTAAAACCACTGTGGACTTGATCAAACAGCATAAACTTGAAAGTTATAAAAGACAGGTAGACATTTGTCGGAGTAACATGGGTGACTCGGCATTCCAGTGGAGCGACAGAAGGCTTGAAATGAAAGCCCTGTTCTGAATGTCCAATATTGGTTTCTCCTCTGGATAATTGTCAACAATGATATATTTTACCTTTTCTCTTTCTCAAATGATTCGAACACATGGCATTAAATAGAGATGAAAATATTACACAAATCAGATATTTGGGTTTGTTTTTTTTTTAACCTTTGCAGAGGAAATTATTGGGAATGGTCAGTTTGGCTTGAAGTGTGAATATTCCTTCAATAGTTTATACTAACTAGCTGCCTCTAGTTTTGGAGGGAAGCAAGCCAAAAGTCCTGCCCAAGTTGTGGGTTGAACCTAATGGAAATATTCTTTAGAGCCCAGCTTGAGCGGAAAGCCTCCCTGTTCGGTTGGTCAGTGGCCTTTATAATGTGGACATGGGCAAGAGAGGGCTGGACATCTGGGCCATGCAGGTGGAAACAATTAAGATCGAAAATGGATTTTGAAAACTGATTTGCTTTTCTCTCCATTCTCCATAGAAAAAGTAATTCTAGGTTCCTAAAATCTCTCAACCACTCATTCAGTGAATACATTCATAGAACACTTGGTGTTTTTATGCTTATGATTTAAAATTTACCTTATAATGGAATATGTAGATATACATGCAGACATATAGACATATCTGCATCCATCTATAAACACACATATATGGTCAAATCTGTGTTTCACATCAAACATCTACTGTATGTTTCACTAGGGAGACAAGACCCATGTGTTTTGCAGAAGCTTTTAAAGCTGTTTCATTTATTTTATTAGCCTTTAATGAATGTAATTAGAACCCAAGTAATTAAATGCAATTGTGCTCAGTATGTTCCTGTTGTAAATTGCCCTAAACAATGTGCATCGTGTGAACAAATTTGTGGGATTAATCGAGGATAGATAATGTTTTTGGATAGTATTTCACACTAAACGGCCGCAGAGAGAAACAAAGAAGCTGGCGCAGTGTCATTAATCTTAGTCAACTGGCAGCTCTGGTGTAATTTGCATGACTTAGGCAGTGACACAGGATGAGGCTTGCTTGGGACGGGTGTTAGATCACTATGATACTTATGTATTTATTCCCCTTTAGTCTCCTGATTTATAAGCAGAAAGAAGTTTGCATGTGGAAACGGATGCAAACTACGGTGCTAATGGAAGGAGTGGTAGATTACCCGAATTATTACTGGCAATATACATGTTCCTTTGTTTTCATATTGAGTATTTCTGTTTTATGGTTGTTAAAAAGATGGCTATGAATCCCTGTCAAGATGGGAAAGGAAATCAGATATATTGTTAGTGGGGAGTGTGATACCAGTCGAAGAAGTTTGACTCCCCTAAACCCCCCCCCCCCCAGCTAATTTATATTGATTCACTGCTTTAGGAACCTATCCCTTTTGGGAGAGGCACCTTTGAATTGTATTATAGAAACCCTTCCAACTCCATTTATGAAAATATCAATTGGAAATAAGTGTTCAGGAACATGGATAGCAAATGCAGATGGTTTCTTTTTCCATTGTAAGATGTAGAATGCAACTCTGAATTACAGAAACAATTAGATAAGACTTCCAAAGAAAACACACAAATTGAGCTTCAAATATCATAACAGATGACAAATAAAGGGTAAATGAATTTGGGGAATTTTGAACTGAAATGATCGTGCCCCCATGACCTAATGGACATGCTAATCTCAGCTTGCACAAGTACAGCTGACATTTATGAGAACTTGGCCAAGACCATTATGTTCTTTTTCTTCTGATTGAGATGAAGTTGCTCTCAAAGTTTCCTATAATACAGCCAAATAATTTTGAGGGCAGAACAGAAATCTATATTCTCTTTAAAAGTGTAGTGATTACCTCCAAGATATATTTACATATTTGAGAGGCAGTCTTATACGTAATGTATCGACTCTAAGAATAGAATATTCATTAAAATACTGCTTTTCACAGTACATTTTGGGTAAAACTTTAGGTAGTCCTTTCTTCTGCACACACCTGTTTTCTTTTGATATCAGTTTCTTCTATTTAAAAAACAATTATATAACTCATCCTTCTGAAGTTGTCTTATAAACAAACTTTAGTGAGCCTTACCTTAAAAAAAAACAAAAACTTTTCATGCCTTAGTGAATGTATAGATTTGAATAAAACTTGCTGAACCACAGATTAATTTTTCTCCTGCTCTCTTGGCTTCTTCCCCCTCCCTTCCCCTTCTGTGTCCCCTTCCCTCCCACCCTATCCCCCTCTCATATTATGCATGTGTGAAGGTATTTAATTTTATGTTCTTATTTCAGCACCATTTAAAACAACAAAAATAATTAACAATTCATGAGCATAGCTGACTCCTATTAATATGCCATTGACCTGCACATGCCTGTTCAACATTTAAAGACCTAGGACAGCAGTATCAATTATGAGGTCAGACATATCGATATAGCATTAAAAAGAGTCATATTTAATATAGTACCAGAAATGGTCATGTTAATGCAAAAACTAACATGGCAGCAAAGCTCTAGTTAAAATGATACAGGACATTGCAAAGTTCAAATATTATACAAATCACTTAGTGTAAGAAGAAACAGAAAAACAATGTACAATTGAAGTCACGCTTATTGTTCTAGACTGGTTGAACATGGAATGAGGGGGAGGAAAATGTTTCCGTGTTGTCAACTCTTTCCACGAATGTTATAGTCGCTTGAGGACCATTTGATTTAATAGAGCAAAAGGCTTTCCAACCCTGGCAGAAATATTATTCTAAACAGGATATAAACTGGAGTCTCCTCAGCTGGGCATCATAACCGATCATCACACGATTCAGCCGGTGTGTTGCTTGAGCGATCAACACCATTTCTATGTGTTCTTGTCCAAGTCAAAAATACACGTGTGGCAAAAGTAATTTGTCCAGAGTTCTCAGAGAAGAGAATTTCTACTCAGTTGTGCAGAATAAATGAAAGTAATTTACTGAAAGTCTTTGCCTGGTATCATTCTGGTATGCAGTCTGAGACATGATTACAGGCACCTATACATGCCAGATATGCCATTAATTGCTGTGTCAAGTCTTCACTGAAATCATGATTGATGCTTCAAGGCTACAGAATCTGACTTCCCTCCGAGCCTCCAGTATCTCTCTGTACATATGGCAACATCAACTTTCAATTTTATACAGCATTGTATCTATTGTGGACTTAAATATTACTCACAAATCGTTGTTTTTACAGCAATGAGATGCTTTGGAAATTAAGTGCCCCAAGGCTTACACATAGACTATGGACACTTGGAAGGAAAACGTTATTCTTTAAAGTCTCAGTTGCATCTACCTTAAGACTCTTATTATGGAAACAAAAACGTAGACACAATGAAAGCTATTGAAGTTTCTGTACTATCAAACTCCTGTTAAGATACTTAAAGAAAGAGATACGCCTGCATTGTAAACAAGTAGGTTTGGTTGGTGTGAGAGATTTCATTTTTAGAAAAAGTATAGAAAAAATAGTTTTGAATGCTACTGTTACTGCTACCATTAATTACTGCCGTTCTCCATGGTTCCTTAAACTTGCTACCCCTTAATGCTCCTATCTATGAAATGGGTAAAAAAAATTACTTCAAAAGAATTTAGAAACATGCATATGAAAAAATAAATATGTTTCTGAAGCTAAAGTTCAACGGAAAAGAAGTATTCTTAATGATCCTTTAAGGGGGAGTTCTGAATTAATGAGCTATTAGTGATGTGTGGTGGAAGGTGCCTTGCTTGGACTGAATCTAAAACTGGAGTTCAAATATTCTTTTTTTTTTTTTAAGATTCGTTATACAAGAACTGGGGTACAGGCCAGAGGTGTGGAAGGGTGAGAGGATTCACCAGAGACAGAGTGGGGAGCAGACCAGCCAGATGGACTGAAGACACTGCTGAGGGAAGCAGCGGGCGAGCGAGACAGGAGAGGTCTGCTGCGCCATGTGGGTATCTCCCTGGCCGGGGATTGAACCCATGCTGCAGAGGCTGCAGACAGCTTCACAGCATGACGCTCAACCCACTGTGCCACTGGGGAGGTCTGGAGTTCAAATATTAACTTCTTCATACAAGACGTGTGATCCTAGGGAACTCATTTATGTTTTCATAACTCTTGTCAACAAAGGATCAGATTTTAAACCAGCTTTTTGTACAGCGCATGTTAGCTGGGGTTGAGACTTACATTCTATACATGTTAGAGGTATATTATGCTTCCTGCAACATGCCTATTGCATTTAGAGCCCAGATGCTTCCAAGGGGAACCAAGCAGTTGATGAGTGAGGGAGTATATCCGTGGTGAAGGGCAGAGACGACATTGACAGCTGAGCACTGTAGAAGTTTATCAGTGCTGGGGAGGTGTTCAGGGAAGCTCTGCTCTTCACATGATTATTCAGGGGTCAGGATCCTTTTTTCTTATGACCCTGTCACCTCCAAGGTCCTCACTGGCAGAAAGGGTAATAGCATGAAGGACCACACACAGGAACTCATGATGGGTGAAGCCTTAGAGTGGCACATATCACTTCTGTTCAGATTTCACCAGTGAGAACTTGGTCATGGAACCAAATCCTAATTTCAAGGGATGCTGTGAAATGTTCCCTAATTACATCCTTCAACAACAAGAAAATTAATTTGAATGGATAACAATGATCAGTCCTTGCCTCAAGAAGTATCTCTTTTCCTACCTGTCTAAATACCCACATTTAAAATTTACGTAGAGGTGGGACAGTGTTTTGAATGAAAAGGGATCAGAACTGCATCTTTTATTCTCAACCCCCAACTAAGTTTAATGGTGATAAGAACGCTTGTAATGAATGGTGGAGGCTCAGAGCAAGGAAAGATTTCAGTAACAATAAAAGACTCTCTCTGAGAAAATCTTTGTGAAGATTCAAAAGATGATGCTGAGGGGTTCAGTGTTAAATATCTCAGCTGGAACAACAATTGCCCCACATGCAGCCCTTGTCTTCATGGCAAGGCCATGGCTTTAGTTGCTGGGTCTGGGTGGGTTTTGGTATCAGGCATAACTGACTGGATCTGGTCACTCTGCTGACCTCTTAGTGTAAAGTGCATGAAAAATAGGGCTCAGGAGTCTTCTGATTAAGAGTATAAATATACAATAGCATAATCTGAAACCACATACAAGTAAGTAATGTGTATATATGTTATCCTCAGAAACTAATATATTACTTATAGTACTGGACTTGTAAGATTCCTAAAAAGTGGTTGATCAGTATTCTATAATTTGTAGGGTAGACACACACACACTATACACACACACACACACACACACACATATGAATATCAATTTGCTTCTTTTTTTAAAGATTTATTTATTTTTGCATAGCAGAACTGGGGTACAGGCCAGAGATGCAGGGGGTGAGAGGATTCACCAGAGACAGAGTGGGGAACAGAACAGGCAGACTGACTGAAATACAATGCTGAGGGGAGTAACGGATGAGACAGGAGAGGTTTGCTGCGCCATGTGGTTATCTCCCTGGCTGGCTGGGGATTGAACTTATATTGCAGAGGCTGCGGATTGCTTCACAGTGTGGCACTTAACCCCCTGCGCCACCAGGGAGGCCCGATTTGCTCCTAATTTATATGTGAGTTCTGTTTCAAAAGATTGCTTGTGGCATGGCAGAACATTAGATACATGGTGCTCAAAAACGATGACTTCCTTTTTTGGATCAAATTTTGTGCACAAATCTTTTTAGGTATATTCTTTCATGTAAGTGTTTAAACAACTGTATAGAATGGATAGATAGACTGAGACATTCAGTAAATTTCAGACAGTGCCAAAGATATAAAGCAGGAGACAGAAATTAAATTCTATTAATCAAAATGGAAAGTGCCCTTCTAATTACTATTTGATGTAGGTTTTTTTTTTTTTCTTTTTAAGATTTATTTATTTATACAAGCACTGGTACAGTCAGAAGCACGGGAGGTTGAGAGAATTCACCAGAGCCAGAGCAGGGAACAGAACAGGCAGATGGATGAAATACACTGCTGAGGGGAGCAGCGGGCAGCAGGAGAGGTCTGCGCGCCATGTGGGACCCTCGCCGGCGGCTGGGGATCCAACCGGCGCTGCAGAGGCTGTGGGCAGCTTCGCAACCCAGCGCTCGACCGCTGTGCCACCAGGGGAGGCCCTGATGTAGGGTTTTGAATGGATATTGACTCATATGAGGCCAAGGCTGCCCAGAGAGGCAGACTGATTCTGGAAGATTCTGTGGGAATAAGCTAGGCAAGTGATCAAGTCTAGTGGGATGACTCAGACTCATTAGGGTGAGTGGTGGTCATAGGTCCAAGCAGACAGTATAGAGTAGCATATAGAGTAGACAGTAATTAGATTGTGATCTGGGCATAAACACAGCAAGCAACTTCATCTTCTGGGTCTCACTATCTTCATTCACAAAGGGACTGATAGAATTACATAACTTAGGGATTTTGTGAAGGTTAGATGGATTCTAGGCCAGTGACTTGAACTCTGGAAAATAGTGATTAGCATTTAGTAACTAATCCCTAAACCCACTTTAGTTCTATACTTTTTTTAATGTAAGATTCTTAAGAATTTACAGTGAGGCTTGAGAGTTTCAAGGCGGTGCACTAGGCAGAAAAAGCATCATCAAAGTTGCATCCTAGGACAGTCTGTTCCAGGTGGAACAAAGATAAATTGGGAGTAAATGGGGGTGGTGGTGGACAGGATGGTGGCCCAGAATTGCTGGCAGAGTGTCTCTTCCACTTGGATTTCTGGCAGGAGGTTTGCACAGAGAAGTCAGAGCAAAGATAGAATCAAGCAAACAAGGAAGGGTCATAGTGTCAGTAGCACCAGGGAGAGCTCCCAGGATTCTTGTTCATCCTTGGTAGGTAGGAAAAAAGTACTTTCCGGCTATCCTGGTCGTCTCTGGTTAGGTCAACCCTTACAGCACAAAACTTTTAGTGCCAAGGTCTATTCAGGAAGTTTCTGATTCAAGACAGGATATTTTTTCTTAGTTCGGGGATACTTTAGATCTGTCTGAAAGCAAGTCTTCCTTGAACGTGGATGATTTTGAGCCCCCTATAAATTCTGTAATAAAAGATTGCTAGAATCTGTTGTCTTTGCTTCAGTATCTTCCTGGAGCAAAAATAGGGGCCCCAGAGTCATAAATATCAACAAACAAATGCTGCTTTCTCTCTTTCTTAAGTTATGTTCTTTGGAGGAAGTGGGTTGCCGGGGACCCCAAGATAATCACTGCAGGTAGGAACAGAAGCTTACAGGAGAATTTTCCCTAAGCGAAGGCAAATTCCTTTTCCCAGGGAGCAGAGGATTGAAGTGGAGGTTTTAGTCCCTGCTGACCCAGATAAAACCTATTTGACCTGCAATCAATTTTAATGGTAGTTTCCTATAATGTTTCTGTCCTGAGTTCCTTTCCTCCAATATGGAGCAGTCACAACCAAAGACTTCACCTCCCACTGACATCTAGCAAATCAAGTTTCCTGGTGGCTCTCATTGTGGGATGAGAGGACTTTCCCCACCTTGATTATCCTGGCAACTTCCATCTTTTGGGAGAGGCAGTGAAAGAGAAAGCCCCTGGTAATTCTGAGGCAGACACTGCTTAGTAAGGGACAATCGTAAATTTAGAGTCCCTATCTGCAGGCTTACCTACATTCTGTACCTTGCAAGCCTACCCTAGTATAAGATTAAAGCACTGTTGTTCTCTTAAAATATTTTAGTGGTTTGGTCTTTACCCAAAGGACACAGAAACATCCATTCCAAAGAGCACCTGCACCCCTATGTTTATAGCAGCACTATTTACAATAGCTAAGCTTTGGAAACAGCCCAAATGCCCAAAAATAGATGACTGGATCAAGAAGATGTGGTCCATATATACCATGGAATATTACTCAGCTTTCAAAAAAGATAAACTCATGCCATTTGCAGCAACATGGATGGCGCTGGAAGGGATCATGCTCAGCGAAATAAGCCAGAAAGAAAAAGAAAAATACCGGATGGTCTCACTCATAGCAGGAATCTAGAAAACTTAAATAAGGGACCAGGAAAATGAATAACTATAAGAAAGTGAAAATCAAAATCAACAAAAAACTATGAGCCAGAGACACTTTTTGGGGGGGGGGGCGGGAGGGGAGGGATTGGGGTCAGAATGGGGGGGTTGCAATTGTATGGGGAATATAAAAATAAAATTTATTTAAAAAAATAATAAAAAAATAAAATGCATAAGTAATCTAAAAAAATAAAATTGAACTTTTGATGATGAAAAAAATATTTTAGTGGTTTGAAGAAATATTTTTTGTTGTTGATGGTGTAGGGGAGCTGGTTCTTCTGAGCTTGCAGAATGTCAGTAATGGAAGCTCCTTCACAATCAATAGTCTATTCTTTATACAACTTCATCTTTTCTGATTTTCATAACCCCTAATCCTGATTTTCCTCTTACCTGGTTTGGATTTTCTATTTAGGATTTATTTTTCAAGCTTAAGCCTTTCTGATGGGTCTTTAGGCTTTGAAGTTCCTTGAAATTGGCTCTAAAAATTCCTTCTTTCTCCCCTGTATTTCTCCTAGTAATTTTGTCTGCTCCTCCCACCCCCCCACCAAGGTATCAAAACGCTTTGTTTTTATCAAACATCTCCCAGGTTTTTATCTCCAGTCCAGCCCCCTTTTCCTGGTTAATAGCCATATATCAAGCTGTCTACTCTGCTTTCTTAAGCAGATGTATCAAAACATGTTGAACTCCAGGCATTTAAGACAATTCAGAATCCAGGTCTCCCTGGACTTTTTTCTTGTCCATTGTTTGCCATCTCAGTGGATCTACAAACAGGGGCATAAAAATCAGAGATTATCCTTTATTACCTCAGTTTTTTCTTGCCCTCCTTATCCAGTTCATTTATAACCTCTTAAATATTTCTCAGATCCCTCACTTTCTTTCCCTCTCTATTATCAGCTCTCCCAATAATTCTAGTATGTTCGCTGCCAACTTGCACTCTCATCCCCAAATCTAATCTAATTATTTTCCCACATAATAGCCCGAGTGACCTTTTCAAAGTGCACATCTTCTGACTCGACTCTGCTCAAAACCATTTGGTGGCTTTTCACTGCTCCTGAGACGAAGACTAACATCCTTTATGAAGCTCCGTGTGATCTAGAGACAAACTACTCTCTCTACTCTTGTAGCACTTGTCTCTTTCCTTGTTAGACACAACCCACACCATCTTTACTCTCTTAGAAAGTTCTTCTCTTCTGCCTGCCTCAGGATATTCCTGAACAAAGCAGTCCCTTTGTCTTTACCTTACTGTTTGCCTAAATATCTTATACTCACTTTTCATAGTCCTATTTTTTTTGAATTTATTATTTTTTTAAAGATTTATTTATTTATTTATACAAGCACTGGGTACAGTCAGAAGCACAGGAGGGTGAGAGAATTCACCAGAGCCAGAGCGGGGAACAGAACAGGCAGACAGACGAAATACATTGCTGAGGGGAGCAGCGGGCGCGGTGGGAGAGTTCTGTCACGCCATGTGGGACCCTCGCCAGTGGCCAGGGATCAAACTAGTGCTGCAGAGGCTGCGGGCAGCTTCACAGCCCAGCGCTCAACCGCTGCGCCACCAGGGGAGGCCCTCATAGTTCTATTTAAATAATACTTCTCCATGAAAGTCTTATCACACTTGAGTCTAGACACAGCCTCTCTACATCATACATTCTTTTTTAACTGATACCCTATCTGACTGGGGTATTCATAGGAGGCTGGAGCAGGATGACTAGCTTATAGCAACTGCTCAATAAATAGTAGTTGAGAGGATAAAAGAGCTTTGCCCAGGATCATCTTTGTCTTAGTTGCTTTAATCCTATGCGTCAAAAGAATGATTTTTCTCTTCAAACATATCTTTCACTTATTTTCCTGCCTGGGACACATCATCTTTATGTTTTCTCTTAAATGTTTCTGTATCTTACTTTTTTTTTCCTGATAGGCAATTAGGAACTTAAAAGGAAAATTTCAGGACTTTCTGGGTACATGAATATGCATGTGCTTTAGTGTGTTCACACAGCATTATACTTAGATTTTAGCCATCATTCTGAGGATTTTCCCCCCTCAGTTATTATTTCACAGTTTCCTGAAACATCTTCCAGCAGAAGTTCTGGCTTAGTCATCATGAAACATGGTTGTACTTATCTTTCACTCCATGCTGCACTTCTTAAATTCACTTAACTGCTCCTAACACATTCACTCCTACCACAAGCTGTGTGGGATTATCAGAGATAGTCACTCAAGCAAGCAAATTTCTGACTAGTCATTTTGTGTCCAACACCTTGAATAACTGGATGCTGCTTTTTTGTTGAAAGGCTGAAGGCATGTGGTGTTTGGTGACAGAATTTTCAGTTTCATATTAGACCATGCCAGGCAGCAGATGGCATGGGTCATCATAAAATTTATCTTTGATTTTGTTTCATTGTTTGCTAATATCACCATAATATTTGTGAAATGGTTCACCACTATGCTCATTTTTCTGTTTCCTTTAAAACCTGTAAAGCCCTATGATGCTGACATAGAACAATTCTTTCCTGCATTTTCATGTGCAATCCTTTCTTTTACCCCCTCCCCATCAAGACTTTGGAGAATATAGCTGCAAAGGAATTGCCTTTATAATAAGTGATTGACTGTATCTGTCTACCTATCAATCATGTATGTATGTATGTATGTATGTATGTATGTACTTTTCTACTCACCTACCCATCCATCTAACATGTCTGCTTTGTTCTTCCATGATATTAATTTAGGACAACCCAGCCTTCTGTTTCTCATTTCATGTATTTTTCCTGGGGCTGACCCTGTTCTTAGTTCTTTGAGTGTGAATATGGCCTAAAGGAATCAATCAATGAGTTTCATACCTTTGACTACAGGGACTGGCTCAAGCAGGTTACAAAGCTCAATTCCGGACAATAATGGTTAGGTCCAGAATTTTATTTTTAAGAAAACTGTTAGGGATAGAATGCTGAGGATGTTTGTCTGTGCTTTAAGAGGACTGCTTACAGTGAGGATTTGAGCCTGGGAGCTGCTGAAGTCATCATGTCACCACAGTTAAAGAGCTGGATTGCCAGAGGATGGAGCCAAAACAAAAAGAGGCAGAGGCAAGGCATAGTGTGCATTTGAATCCTGGTTTTAACATGTGAGGTCCTGGATCCATTTGCACCTGAACCAGCTTTACCTCTGGACTTGTGTATATGTGTGTCTGTGTTGTTTTTTGGTAAAATCCATTTTAATTTTTCCTCTCTTTGAAACCAAAAGAATCCAGACTAATATGCTCTCTCTCTCTCTCTCTCTTTTAAATTAAGCTAGAGTAGTTGGTGTCCTAAAGATACTGAGGAAGAAAATACATTCCAGCTGTCAAATTTACCATAGAAGGTAGCATGTTTCTAGAAGGTTGTCTAAACCCAGGCATTTGTTTGACAGCCATGCTGACCCCAGGATGGCAAGTATCAGATCAACTGCCATGCCAGATGGCCCTTGAAGCTCCCATCAATTCCTTATAATCTATGATACCAAGGGTTGGGCTGTTTGTTACATTCTTATAAATTAGAGTGAAGTATCTGAATGACTGTCTTTGGATATTATTATGGAGAGAAACTCAAGTGTATGGTATATTTAAATTGTCCTTGGGGTTTTGTACTTGATCCCCTCAGTTTATTTCAACAATGGTGAAGTTCCTTTGGTGAGCCCCTCCTGTTTGGGCAATCACACTCTCTTCTAGTTATTTGCCAGTGCCACTCTCAGCTCTCTGGAAGGTCTAAGGATGGAGAAGTTGAATCCACAGACAGCCCATGGGTTTTGTAAAACACTGTACAAACTGCCACATTTTATTTTTTTTAAGATTTATTTATGCATATAAGAGCTGGGGAACAGGCCAGAAATGGGGAACAGAACAGGCAGACTGACAGAAATACACTGCTGAGGGGAGCAGCGGGAGAGTCAGGAGAGATCTGCTGTGCCATGTGGGTAGCTCCCTGGCAGGCCCGGGGATCAAACTCATGCTGCAGAAGCTGCGGATAGCTTTATAGATTGCATCTTAACCCCTTGCACCACCAGGGAGGCCCTAAGCAGCCGCATTTTAAATTCTCAAAGGCATTATAACATGATAGTACTCTTATTTACCATTCAAAAGCATCTTTTAAATCTGAATTTAAAATTTGTCTATGCCCAATGAAGGGCGTTTTCCTCAAAATCAAATATTTGTAATATTGACATTACCTAGAGAGAGCCACTGCTGAAGATTTTTGCACATTTTAATCCAGTCTTGTTTTCTAGGAATATGAAAACATCTTTTACTGTGCATGTAGTATTTTTCCTGCTTTTTTACACTTAAAATTTAATTATAAATGTCTTCCCACACCACTCTAAGCCACTCAGAAATTTATTCTTTATTTATTGTATCATTGTTCATTTTTTTGTACAATGTTTGCTTTCTTTTCTCAAGTGTAGTCCCCATAGAATTTCCCCCCATAGAATTTCTACCACCGATACACCCGTGCACCATCACCACAGTCCCTTATGCTCTTCCTTCCCTTGTTTTGATTCCTCTCCCTCCCTCCCTACCCTTCCCTGCAGAATGTCTCTGATTTATAGTTGTCTATTTATTTTTGTTTTGTTTTGTTGCTTTTTATTGCTATTTTTTCCCCGATCTCTTATTTTCCCCCCTATATTCCTCCTATAAGTGAAACCATCTGATATTTTTGTTTTTTTCTTCTGACTTCTTTCACTGGGCATCACCCCTTCTAGCTCCATCCATGTTGCTGCAAATGGCATTAGTTTATCTTTTTTTAAAGATTTATTTATTTATGCATATAAGAGCTAGGGTACAGGCCAGAGGCATGGTGGGTGAGAGGATTCACCAGAGACAGAGTGAGGAACAGAACAGGCAGACTGACTGAAGTACACTGCTGAGGGGAGCAGCGGGCAAGTCCAGGAGAGGTCTGCTGCGCCATGTGGGTCACCTCCCTGGCTGGCTGGGTATCGAACTGGTGCTATGGTGGCTGCGGATTGCTTCATAGGTTGCATCTCAATCCCCTGGGCCACCAGGGAGGCCCTAGTTTATCTTTTTTGATTGCTGAAGAGTATTCCATTGTGTATATATATCGCATCTTGATCCAGTCATCTGTTTTTGGGCATTTGGGTTGTTTCCAAGTCTATCTATTATAAATAGTGCTGCAATAAATATAGGGGTACAGGTATCCTTTTGAATTAATGCTTTTGTGTCCTTTGGGTAGATACCTAGGAGTGGAATTGCTGGGTCATATGGTAGCTCCATTTTTAGTAGTCTGCCACTCAGAATTTTAATGACTGTACAATTTTCCCTCTGTGTGTTCCTCATGTCTTTGACCACAATTTTATTGTTTGACTCCTGTTAGCTCCCTTAACTAATTTTGCTTAAGAGGTGGGTTCATAATTATTGTTTTCATGTCATAAAATAGTTGCTCAGAATTTAGGAAAGATTTAGGGAATTGAGGAAAGATTTCTAAGAATTGGTTTCCTCACTGTTCATTTGTTATTATTTGTTCATACTTTTTTCTGAGTGCTTACTATGGACACAGCATCTTGTTCCTAGACATATTTCACAGCACAAGAAAATTACGCTTTAGAACATTTGTATAATGATAGCTAAATTTCACACTTGCAAAATTACAAAAAGCTGTGTAAAGATTCAAGGGTCTTTGAAGTCATCTTTCGTTTCACTTACTTGTCATTATTTAATCAGAAAGGAGCCTTATTGGGACACATATGGTGTAAATAGTTCAAAAGATATTTGGATGTCTTTATGACAGAGGGTTTTTTTACACTTCAGCCCTTAAAATGTTGCATTTTATTTTTCCACAATTATGCCTTTTTTTTGGTATGTCATTTTTTGAACCAGAAATTAACCATATATTTTCTCTTTCCACAGGAAAATTTTCTTTTGTATGGAATTCTTTTGATTTGCAGCGTGTATGTGTGTGTGTGTGTGTGTGTGTGTGGAAAAGCAACATGCACCACACTTGAGAAAACTTGTCTCTTCTAGATGTTTGAGTGGATTTGAACTTTCAAAGAACTGGTCCATACATTCCACAACTTGGAGATCTCAAAACACCAAATGAAAGGAAAGTCCTGGTTGTCTCACCAAATGTTTGTTCAAGAGACTCTTCCGAAAAATGAAAGAACAGGATGACAGGTCAACTCAGCTGTACACCTCTGGACATGTCCTGCATTGATTGGAGGTAAGTGAAACTCAGTTGATTTCATTTCACAGGACCTTTGTTACTTATTTTATCTGAGCCTAAATTACTCTGAATTTTAATTCCAAGTTTGGAGCTTGAGACACTTTCAGACTAAGATCAATATTTTGTCTGTCCTAAAAAGTCTCTTTTGCAAACTTCTTAGACATTCATGAATTACAGATGTAAAAGTGAAAAATAAAAGGTGAGACAAACTTCTTACTACCCTAAGAGAATTTTTGTCTACTTTGAGATGTGACGGTAAAGAACTCGTTTCTTTGTCATCCGGTCTCACTGAAATGAAAATGTACACAAATCTGACTGCACTGCCACTAAATTAACATTTGTTAATAGATTGGAAAAATATATTTCCTCACTTCCTTTCATCCTTTTAAACTTCTCTTGGATGTATGATGGACTGTTTAAAATAGATCCACTTACAACCTCATGTGGGGCCTTGATAAAATGCTGTCCTTGTACTCAAAGTCTCTTTTATTTTCAATGGCACTCAGCTGGCCCCTCGATGAAGATAATGAGACCTCTCTAAATATTCATTTAGAAGTTGAATTTTGCCCTTGATGTTACATTTTATATTGATTATCAATTAACTTTTAAGTTGCAGTTAAGCTTAAGTACTTTTCACACATAGGGACCATAGCACACACTGAATTTTTGTAATAGAAGCTTCCCTGAGGGTGACATTTCTAGTCAGTTGTAGTATATCACATGAGCCTCTGATGGCATCTTCAGTTTGTGGACAAGCATATTCCATGTGATTTGTCTGACTTTATTTATTATGCTATGAAATTTACTTTCAATATTTAAAATGCTCTTTTGATATCTAAATATTTAATGCTGGTTATCATGCTATCACTGAGAAATCAAAACTTATGAACTAGGAATTAGTTCTGGGCTCTGTGCTGACAGGTGTGTGTTTTTACACTGACAACTTTATGACTTTGTTCAAATCAATTAATTGCATTATATTCTAATATTATACTAATATGAAGCAAATTTCCATTTTTATAGTGCCCCTAAGCCTTTCCTGAGAATAATAACTGACTTTGTAGATTCTCATGATGTCTACCCCAATTTTCTGCCTACTGTATAATGTTTTCAAAGTTTTAGACTGAGTTAAAAACTAATTTCACAATCTAAACTTAGTGGCAAAACAATCTGGGAATTTTTTTATACTCTTTATGCCTCTTAACAGCAATAAAAATAATAATAAAATATGGGAATATATCCAAAGCTATATTGCTGTTAAGTCAGGTAGTCATGATTCAAGTTACAGAGTCTCTGGTCATTATTTATAATTTATAACTACCAGTGTACCAAATATATATATATTCATTTATACTTTTAATGTAAGTTTTATTTTTCTACTACTTCCAAAAAGGATTTGACCCAGCTTAGCATAAAGCATCACTATACAAGACAGATAGAAATAAGGATAAAACAAGGGTCATAAGCATAGAAAAATAGAGGTGAAATTATAATTTAAAACTAAAAGTTGTGAAAACTAATTATTACATATATAATTATAAACTTGAGAAAGTTCTCCATAAACAAGACAATAAAAGGGAAATGATGGCTTATATGGCTCTCATTTAATAAAGGAAATATTTATATATTTACATATTACCTACCACAAACGTTTACGTACTTACAGTAGGTCTCTGTTTCAGTAGGGAAAAACTTCAAACTTTGGCACCAAATACCAACAATTTATAACATAAATACATCTCTCCTTTGCTCATTCATTCAACTATTTGTGGCTTTAGCATTATATAAGTGACTGGGAGACTCAGTGGTGAACAAAATTGTTCTCTGTCCTTATGGAGAGCACAGTAGTGGAAGAAATTGCTATGGATCCCTATACTCGTCAGTAATTACAAAGAGGGAACATCATTATGTGAAAAGGAACTCAGTTCTGTAAAAGCATATAACAAAAGAATAGGATCTAGGCATGGGGCTTCAGCAAGCCTTCCCTGGTAAAGTCATGTTAGAGCTGAAGTCTTGCAGATAAGCTCAAGGTCTATATGCGCTTTGTTTCAAAGTGTTGTCCACAGACCGACAGCACTGGCACCAGTTAGGGCTTCTTAGAGATGCAGAGTCTCAGGCTCCAGACAGGGACTAGGCTGCACCTATTGAGTCAGACAGAATTAGCTTCTAACAAGATGCAGAAGGGGCAGGATGCAAAAGGGAGCAGTGTGTTCAAAGGCTGGCTCTGCAGGAGGGAGTATTGAGGAACTGAAATACAATGCAGCAATGTATCTGGAGCCTATGGATTAAAAGGGGGAAGGAACATAGTATTGGGAAGTAATGGAGGTCTATGCAAACTAGAACAGTTAAGTTGGGCTTTCTAAGGCACAGGGATCTTTGAAGATTTCTAAGCAGGGGAAAAGATAGTTAGGTTTATATTTGAGAAACATCACTGCAGTGCAGAAAGCAGATGGTTTTCAGAGTGTAAGCAGAGGACCATGATAGTGTGGAAAACATGAGAATGAATTTAATATCAAAAAGAAGGAGTGTAAGGGGTCAAAGATGACTCCTAAGTTTTGAACTTGCCCCTTCTGGATGGATAAGTCTTAAGGTATAGAGAATGCCTGAAATAGAACCAGATTTGCAGGGGAAATAATCTGTTAGGTTTTAAACATATTGAATTTTCAGGTGCCTTTTAAGCAGTGAATATATCAAAGGGACTAGAAAAATGGACTCAGACTGGTCTAAGTTGGAGATAGAAACTTGGGAGTGAGGCTGAGTAACATGCTGGTTCATTAATTTAGGGAAGATGCAAAAAAAGCTATTTTATTGAATTCTTGTACTGATTTTTAAAGTAACATTAGCTAATTTAATGAAGGCATTATTAGAGTGTGAAATTAAAGTAGTCCTTCCCTGTTATTTTCTACACTTTAATGTAGATCATGAAATAGATTTTAGAGAATCTGACAGAAATGGATTATCAATGTATTTATTTATATATTTATTTATTTATTTTTAAAGATTTATTTATTTATGCATACAAGAGCTGGGGGCACAGGCCAGAGATGTGGGGGGTGAGAGGACTCACCAGAGACAGAGTGGAGAACAGAACAGGCGGACTAACTGAAGTACACTACTGAGGGGAGCAGTGGGCGAGACAGGAGAGGTCTGCTTTGCCATGTGGGTTGCTCCCTGGAGGACCAGGGATCAAACTTGTGTTGCAGAGGCTTCGGATTGCTTCATAGTGCAGTGCTTAACCCCTTGAGCCACCAGGGAGGCCCCGTCAATGTATTTTTTAGAGTTTCTGAAATATTGATCATTTTAAACATGTTTTGGCAGAAGTTGAATGGAACTCATGTATAAATTGTACTCCATGTGCTTTAAACATGGATATCGTACAGTGCCATTTGCCTAGTCCAAAATAGATCCACAATAATGTTTAAATTTCTGATTATTGAAGTGAAATCTGTACATATATAGATATCAGACTTGCAGGTGGTAAAGTTAGTGTCTATTATGAAAGTTAATGATCATGATAAACCTTCCACTCAAATGTTGTACCATCTTACCTCTTTGCAGAGAAGGGCAGCAGAACTGCATTTGTCTTATGTTAAAGCTAATCTAATATCTTTGATTTTCCTCAAATACATGAACAAATATATGCTTGTGCATTCCCAGAGTGAAATATATAATTTAACTAGAAAATTAAAGTGTAAATTTTATCAATCAACTGAATTAGCCACAAGAATATAAGTGTAACTTTAGTAGAATGAATTTGCCAACTGCCAAGTATATGCTCAAGAGGTTTGATAAATTAACACACTAGGTAAAGGGAGGAACTGGCATCAGGGGTAATTGTAAAAATACTTAATAACTAATATGGTAAGGGCCCAAAACAATAGGGACAGATGTTAGTTATATTACTGAAGGTGAGCTCTGGAGAACCTATTGCTATGAAGTCATCACTTGAATTTGCTTGAGGGCGGGTGTTCCGGTGATGAGGAACCAGGATGACAGGAATGTAGTTGGTATTTGGGGAGCTAGAGTACTTAGTTGTTTGTGACTATGAATAGAAGCTTTTCTTTATCTTAATAAAATTAATTGTTCTTTTACCTCCTGGCTGAAAACCAGCCCTGTCTAGAATTGTACATTTTAAAAACAAGAAATGATGAAACCAGTAATCTCTGATTTGAGTGTGGTGAATATTTTGTTATTTTTTTTTTTTCAACTTCAGTTAATTTCATTATTTTTTGCTGTTAGTTTGGATACTGATTGACCAACATGTTCATTACTTTGTAAGGTCATTTATGTCATCAGCAACAGAAAAATAACTTGTTTTCATGCTCTTCAGCAGGTAGGCAATAATATGAGACATCCTAGGGGAATTCTTTATTTACAAGTGAAAAAGGAGACCAGACCAGTTTACCCCATTATACTTGGAGTATAATTAAACAATCACTATTGTTTAATCTCCTTTGATTCCGGGAATCAAGTACAGGCTCTGAAAAAGCACTGAATCAGGGCCCTTTGCTCAGAGTATGTGATTTAAAGGATGAAGTAGCACAGTTTGAGATGCTGTTGCAAAGACTGTTTACTTTCCTGACCACTAACTGTCCTGGGGCTAAAATGAGGAGAATCAAATAAGCAAGAGAATAATATCTGCAAGATCCAGCTACTTGAGGAAGTTCTGCTTTCTCTCCTTTCTCAGACCCCACATCCATGTCTACCTTCTCTGTCCATCTTCCTATGTGCTGGGCGCTTGGCAGAGTTTGTACACAATATTGGGAATTTGCTTCAGCTTCTGGACTACAATTTGTTTCTCTTTAATAATTAAAAAGTCTCTGATGATTTCTCCCAGGTTTGTCAAAACTTGGGTCCACCAATGGTGAAATTGGCGTGGGCCTTATCAGCCTGAGCCTATCACTGAAGCCGCCTTTCCATAGACTTTACCTTACTTACCACTTTGCTACTTCTCCCACCTTTGAGGGAATATCTATTAAACATTATTCTGAGATGCTTTGCCTACTCTATAAACATTAGTTTAATGTTAGATTTAAACCATTATGCTTGCTTGAAGTAGTCTTTTCAAAATGGCCAGAATATATCTACTCTGAAAAATTGACTTGGCACATTTTTTTTTGAAATATTTCTTTTCTAAAAACCATTTATTTATTTATTTATCTATTTATTCATTCATTTATTTATTTATACAAGCACTGGGTACAGTCAGAAGCGCAGGAAGGTGAGAGAATTCACCAGAGCCAGAGTGGGGAGTAGAACAGGCAGATTAACGAAGTACACTACTGAGGGGAGCAGCGGGCGTGGCAGGAGAGGTCTGTGAGCCATGTGGGACCCTCGTCCGGCGGCCGGGGATGGAACCGGCGCTGCAGAGGCTGCGGGCAGCTTCACAGCCCAGCGCTCAACCGCTGCGCCACCGGGGAGGCCTGACTTGGCACATTTATAAATAAAAATACACTAAATTATGATTCTCAGAGACCTATATTGATAAAAGGAATAACATTATCACATTAATGATAGTTTGGTATCTTTCTTTTGTTTGATGAGTGATGCGGATTCCATGAAGAGCCACCTTAAGATAGAGGTTTAAGAAGAAACAAGATTTCACTGTCCTTGTTGTTTTAGAAGAGATTTGTGAGAGGATTGTGATTATACTGTTTTCTCCAGTCATTTCTATCTTATTCCCAACAATAGATAATAATAGTAATACCTATTGTGTGCTTATATGCACTTTTACCATAATCCCAGATTAATATTAACCAGTGTTTCAAAGTTACAGTTGTTGGTACAGAAATAGCATAGTAATTTTCATTTCAGATTTCAAGGTTTTAGAATATATTTGCTGATTGAGACCTTTTTTTTCCCTTTCAAGATAGCAAAATGTTAAATGAAAAAAAAATATATTCCTTCTTGAGAACCAAGAGATGCAACGAGGATAATTTGAAATGTAAATACATGTAAAATTTCATATTAGAAGGATTACTCTAACTGTATAACATATTGTGGGAAATTAGGACCTTCAGATAACCTCTAAATTGGTGGGGATTTCACCCTCATCCTCAAAAGAATGGCAACAGTCCCCCCAAAATTCTCTTGTTTGATGAATACCTATGGGACTTTGTTGCAAGGCTCATGGAAGGTGACTTAAATGGAGCCAAATCGTCAGTTTAGTGTGACCTCAGAGAAAAAAATGATCTCATTGTGTCCCCGCTATCTTAGTGTTAAAAATGTGCAATTACCTTCAGTAGGGCATTGTGCTTTATTTCTCTCACGGTTAGGAACATTAAGATATAGGCTAATTCATAACTCTTGTCAGCATTGTAAAATCCTGTTGTTTCACTTTCCAGATAATTTTTTCCTTGAAAAACTTACTTTCTTTTGTCTCCTAATAAATATGCCCTTTCTAAATCCTTTTTCTTTTCAAATGAAAAGACTAAAAGGACTACTTTTGTAATTAAAAGTCATTTTAAAATAACCTCAGAAGATTGTTTCTAGATATCAAAACATCTTTATGGTCCCATTTCTATGGCAAGAAAGACAAGCAACTGGGTTCCTGTACATTTTACTGTAGTCTACATTAATTACCTTCTATTAAAAAATGACAAAGACCTTTTTGAAAGGGAATCTGGCACTCTTTCCACAGAAATGATGGCAGACACCCTACTTTGCTGATTTCTTGACACTTCTAATTACCTGTATTCATTTGAAATCGTTTCCTTTGTAGAGAGTTATTGGCATGATTTTCTGAGAACAAGAGGAAAATGGAAAACATTTTAGCAAGTTAAGGGAAAAAAAATCAACAGTATCATTGTTTGCCGCTTTTGTTGAAACTACCTACACGAGTCATTTGAGGGACATGAAGGTAAATGAAAGGTTATACTTTGCCCTGCACGTTGTTGCTGGTATTTGTAATGTCAATAACTGTGGAAGGTTGTCAGGAAACCAGAGAGATAAAGGTCAATAGCAATGACAAATATATCATTGTATGTGTTTGAATATGCAATATCAGCCTAATCTGCCAGTGGAGCCTTTCACACCCTGGAAATATCAATCAGGTGCTATATGAACCCCACCATTGTTCTCTAGTCACCTAGAATGTAATGGGGAGACCCAAAGATTGAAAGCCCATCAGAGATTTGGGGGTAGTATTGTAGTCATTGCTGAGCACACATATAAATGCTTATTCTTTCCTTTAAAGGAAGGATTAAAAAACATTAACAGTTATCCAGTTTCTCTATCCAGATTGCTTCCTTGGTAGAAAAATGCAATATTTTTTCTTTTCAGCAAAATGAGAAGGTACAATTTAGCTTTGTATGTCATTGCAATGAGGCAGATGCCCATGTCTCTCAGTGTTATAACCAAAATTAAATATTAACTATGCCTTTCACACAATCTTGACAAAACTTTAGTTGGGCTAATGGTGAGCCCTTATTCCAAGTCCTGCCTCCCGTTGATTTTGACATCTTAGAAAGTGTGGTCATTTGTATTCAATAATAAATTATTTACAAATGAAATACACAATAGGTTACTTAAACTACGTCTCTGCTAAGAACAGACTTGTTAAAATACATTTTGTTGGAGCTAAACCAAAGCATTCAGATTCAAGTAGACAAATGCATCTATGTACCATTTAGTAAATTATGCTAAAGAAAGAAATCACTTAAAACCTTTTGGGAAATGAAAAGTAAAAATAAAATATCAAGAGATCTTTTAAAATGAATGTGCTTCCACTTGGTCTTGAAGAACACCTGCAGGATAGAGAAAGCAATGTGTTTGAAACACAGAGGGATCATGTTTTATGGAGATTACTTTTTAATTTTTGCATCTGATGTTACTCTTCATTGAAGTATATATTTGAAACATCGGATCTTTCTGAGACAATAAACACTTATTATGACTCCTTTCCCTAAAACTGACCCAATGCACAAGTCATCCTTCCCAACTGCACAGCTGAACTACATGAAAAGAGAGGTAGGTGAGAAAGAGGTGCACGTTTGAAGAGTGTGCAGAGTGACAGGAAAAAGAGCAGTGAACTCGATGCACCCTGAGGTGACAGAGTAAGCAAAGGCTGGAGAGGCTAGAGAGTGCCTGGAGGAGAAAAGAAAAAGAAATGATTGAGGGAGGGAAAATACAAAAGGGAAGTGACAAAGGCAAAGTATAAATACAATTTAACATAGTCAATAGAACTATTTCATAGGAAACACAAGGCTGAACTAGAGAGAGAGAGAAAAAAAAAGCAGACTCTAGAGGTTGAGAGAGAAAGGGAAAATATTCAGAAAACTGAGAGAAAGTCTCAGAGAGGGAAAGGTAAGAGAAATAGCAGTCCCTGATGCTTGCCAGCCAAAGTGTCTGTCCTTGGGGGGCAAGTCAGAGGCTACATCTCTCCTGTCCTCTGCACACGTCACATGTAGACTTCCAGAGAGCTACGTGCCTCATCCCTTGCGGCGAATGTGTGATTCTTTTGCCTGTATGTTTCTTTTCATTTTTAAGTATTCTGCAGGGTTAATAATGAAGATTTTTACATTGAGTCTTTTTTCCCAACAGCTCTTTTTCCAGAGAAACGATACTTTAAAAAAGTTCTCAAGCAAAAGCTGTGAATGAAACCATTTTGAGATTGGATTATTTCATCTTTACCTGGTTTCCCTTTATATTTAGTTAGTTTCTGGTTACATTTATGACCTTCAGATAAGTTTCCTATAGAAGTAAACAGCCTGAATGTATTCACTAAGTGCCAAATGACAGCTATAGTGCTGTCCCCAAAGTTTTATTTCTTTTACTTATATTTTTGTAAATAGAAATTATATATACGGAAGTGAACCTTTACTTTTCTCTTGTTTTCCTGCTTGAAGGTAGTGGTTTCTTCATGAAGGGAACGGAAACTTTAAGAGCAGCAAAGGGATTCACTAGACGTGTGTTGAGTCGAGTTAACCTTTCTTTGCAAATTCAGCGACATAAATGTAGGTGCTGAAAACACTCGAGTCCTGAGCTGACCCTTCCAGACTGTCTCCTTTTTATAGGCTGCAATCTGGGTGAGGATAAAATGTCAAAGGTTCTACATTTTCATTTCTTTCCCTTCCCCCTATATTTGAGTAAAGGTTAGTTTGGTGATGAATGGACAATATAATGCTACTGTTTTCATTTCTTGTGATCTCTCTTTTTTTAAAGTTCATAAAACAAATAATGCTCATTTTGCACAAAGTAGCAGTACTTTTTATGTTCGATGACTGATCTTGAAAATCAGCTTATTAAATCAGAATTTTCTTGTGAATCTACATAATTTTGCAGTTTCTCTCTTTCCTTTCATGGGATAATGTTTGGCCAGTGACAGAATTGCGTAGTGATTTTTTACTTTTCTCTCTCCTCCTTTGTTCATTGTTGTAACTGATAATTTTTGTCATCAGTGACCCACAGTGGGAACTATTCAGATGTGTAGAATGACTCGATAGCTTTCTTTCCAGCCTAAAAACTTAATATCATTTCTAAGTGTAATATCCTACTCTACAAGGTGAATGGACTAAAAGAAAACTAATTCACAAGTGGTAGGGATGGGAGAGATTAGATATAATTTTATTCAGATCTATCTTGTCTATCTCTCTATGTAGACAGATGAAGTATTAGACCGACAGTGTGCAGTTGTGAGGAAATCACAAATCTTGTGTCTCTTCTGAGGTAAGGAAAGGGTGAAGGCCAAAGACTTCCAGTGCTGTAGAAGTTAACTTACTCACACACACTAACACGCTCTCTTCTTTCCTCTCATACATGTCAATTTACAAGTCTTTTCTGTGTGAAAGGAAAAATTAACCTAGTTTTTAGTGTAAGGTTCTTTTCCAAATATTGCTCCTTTTTCAAAGCTCACTTAATCCTTTGGATTAAGAGTCTGCTTAAAGAACTCAAATACACACAGAATTATTTCACTTATTTTTTATGTTGTTGAGATTGTGATAGCTTTGGAAGGAATTATCTAAATTTAAGCAACAGAGACCAACCAAAGGAAGAAATAACAGTTAGAGACATAAGTAAAAGTAGAGCGATGATTGTTAGTAAAAAGTAAAAGCAATTAACTGGGGGAGAGAAAAAAAAAATAAACTTCAAGTACAAAAAAAAGATAGTTTTGTTCAATCAAAAGTTCAATCAAAAGATGCAGGGGGCCACAGTGAATGATAAGCTAACTGTGGAGTAAAAGCATAGCCTTGTTAAAACACAAAGTACTGATAGTCACAATTTAGGGAACATAAATAATCATTCCCATTATATGCATTATTAGCCAGTTTCTTGTTATTTATTGTACGGTGTCCTTTAAGATCCTACCCCTACAAACCAAATGCGCAGAATTTGGAGTAGGTCCAGAGGAAGCAGCAAAATAACTAAAGGATTGGGAAACAGTCCCAGTGAAACAAGGGTACAGGAACTGGTCTTGTTTAGTCTGGAGAAGAAAAGACTTGGAGGGAATTAATAGCCGTCTTCACGTTCATGAAGAGCTCAGTCCTTTGCAGGTAGAAGAGAACAGCTGGTCTGTGTTTCCTCTGAGGATAGTATAAGACAGCAGGGCCTTAAATGGGGGAGATGGAATTTAGGCAAAATATTAGGAAGTTCCTCCTCTCTACCTTGAGGGAAGGGCAGAGAGAGAAGTCCCAGGATTTAGAATGTGTTGGGGGAAATTAACGTTATTATTTTGGAGTCAGTTAGTCCAAATTGCAGAACAAAAAGAATACAACCTATCAAATAGCAACCTATGCAGGAAAGGTGGCAAAGCGTGAACAGTGGTGATCTAGGGGTAAAGGACATCTGGAGTGAAAGGAATACTAAACTCTAGAAGTGCATAATAATCAGAATATTTGACTCGAGGGCAAATAGATTTAAGAAAAAAGGAGATGCAAAAGGTAAAAGAAAAAAAAAACAATGAAAACCTGAGGGTATGGAATATATTTGCAATCAATATACAATTTAAATAAAAACTTTTTGATGGTGGGAAAAGAATTATAAGTATTCATGTGCACAATATATACCATAATATTAAACAGCTCTGTTTGATTGATATCCTTGGGTAATAAAAAATAGAATCAACAGATTTGCCATATTTTATGTTCAATTTTGTTAAAAACAAAAAAATGGGGAATTAACTCAATAACTGCTTAAGTATTTTCCAAACTTTTTGATCTTATGGTACTTGGGAAAATTGTGATTTTATGGTAAATAATGGTAAATACATAGCACATAAAGCAAGAAAAAAGAATAGATAGAATTCCAGGAGCAATATTAAAACCCAGAAAAATGATTTCAAAAGTCATCACCATCCTTATCATTGAATATTTAGTGATCCAGATTTTATGAAGGTTAAACATCAGAATGAGATCCATGAATTAAAGACATCTAGAGTCTAAGATTGGTTGTCATATGATAAGAATGTTGCATTATAGGTAAATCATCTGGGATTGCAGAATCATTGTACTTAAAAAGATGCTTAGATGTATAAATATAGATGTACAAATGGCCATTTCAGCAAGTAGAATTGTTAAAAGATGTGCATGTTCATTAGCTTTTGAAATAATTGCAGCAGTTAAAATTTTCTGTCTCGTCAAACTATGTTACAACTCAAACCAAATATCACAATTGTACTCTAAAACTGTAAGTTACATCATGGGTCCGAGTAAGTAGTTTGGCTTCTAGATTATTTATTTAATTTGATCAATTTTCTTGTTACCTTTATTTCTTCAGATAGTCATGCTACCTCTCTGAAAATGGAATAAAATCTGTGTATGTTTATCTTCGTTGAACAAATTTTCAGTATTTCACAGCTGTATTTTGTCATTGATAGGTTCAGTCTAATGTGTTTTGCAATGTACTTTTTTTCATGATGTTTAAAACTTTCCATCACTTTAAAATGCAGAAAATAGAATAGTCCATATTTGAATTTATTTTATCAAGATGGTAGTTATGTATATTTTATAACATTCTGGTACACAGATCCTAGTAATCTAAAAAATAGATCTCTGCAAATATTTTTTTACAGCTTTTCAAGCACTTCTCTAGTAAAAGATTTGGAGATATTCTTCTCTCTCTCTCTCTCTCTCTCTCTCTCTCTCTCTCTCTCTCTCTCTCTCTCTCTCTCTCTCTCTCTCTCTCGACAAAGAAAAGCCTTTTGTTCTGGTCTCTCTGGCACTACCTCATTCTGTGACTTTCTGCTGTCCCCTAGTGGCATGTTAATCTTCTTGACTACTGTGTGATTGCCTCTGGAACCAATTCTCTACTCTTCTGTGCTTTTTTGTGACTCTCATTAGCAGACATTTAAAACACTATTACACAACCCACGAGCTGCTTTTTAGAAGCAATAACCCTGTGCTTTAGCCCACACAGTTTTCCATTTATGAATTCTTACCCGAATAAACATGTCCAGAGAACGTGTGCTATCGTGATACTTGTATTATCTCATCACAATAAACATTTTAGGTTTTCAGAATTTTAACTCAAAACTGATGAAAGCAAAATGTTATCAGTTTTGACTGGTCTATACATAACATACGGTAGCTAAAAGGTAAATTGTGACAGGTCAGATTATTTATGTCAATAGGTTTACAAACAAAAATTGTGCTATTCATTTTCCTCTGCTTTTAAAATCCCTGTTGGTCACTATCATTGTAATATTTTCTCTTTTCGTGGTAACATTTTTTTCTATGAAATATTTAGAAAGACACAATGAAACTGTGTATTTGAAAAAGTAGATGTAATTCATTTATATAAAGACAGATTTTATATCAACATATACCATGGTGATTACAAAAACATCTGAAAAATTTTCAGAATTAGTCCTCTTTACATGAATCAGAATTGTTTTTAAACTTTAAGATGAATTGGCTATTTTATCTTCTCTCTATGCTTTATGTGTCTGAGACACAGTGTTCAGCTCTAACATGGGGATGGTAAATTTTTCAGTACAGCATTTCGGTTTTCTGAATGAATTAGTCATTTCAAAAATGTATGTAATGAGGATGGAATATAAGAATTTTCTGAAAACAGTGTGTTTTTTGTATTTAATTTTAACTCATGAAGAATTACCCTAAGCCTGGCTTATACAGTTCCTTTAAAGCTGGTTTAAAACAAAACCAAGAAGAATTTACAACAAAAAAAGGTCTGATGAAATCTGGCCCATTAACGGAACATTACAGAAATCCGAGATGTATAGTGAACTAATGATTTCTTGGCACTGTCTTGTTGGCACTTATCATGGTTTTGACAATTATCACATGAATAGCAACACTTTTTTCTTTCTGAACTTGGAGGTGTGTGAGGGGGAGAGATTTGGGGGGAAAAGGAGGCCCAAATCCCTGGAAACTTCCATTTCATAGTAATTCAAGTGTACAGCGTGGTCATGTGAAGAAAAAGAACTAAGCTGTAAGATGTGTTAAATGACAATATTCTCGTTTCTTCAAAGAAAAGTTGGTATAGTTTTTGAACTGCCTCTCTTCTGAAAGGTCAGATTGCTGCCCAATTTAGTCATTTTGTCTGTTTATACATGCCTCCGTTGGGATAAGACAGCCAAAAAAACAAAGCCTTAGATTGCAATCAATCTTGGCTTAAGTGCAAAGCCATCCAACCAATCCAAGAAATCCTATTGACTATCATGTAGAAACAGAGAAGGAAGAGTTTAACCCCCTAAACTTTTTCTCAAGAGAAAAGAGAAATCACTTTTTAAAAACTCCTTAATATATGAGCGAACTCACGTCCTCTCCTTCAATTGTGCCCCACCGCCCAATTTCTTAAATTACATGGCTTTCTAAAAATACATCTTCCATCAGACATTGTAAAATTACAATAGCTATTTTTCACACAGAAATGTCTGATTTTTTTTAGTTGTCTATTCAGCTTATAAATGTTCTGAAAATGTTCTCCTGGAGTTATTTTTAAATCTCATGGTATGTTGGATAATAAATATTGTTGCTCTGTTAGTGGAAACATAGAAAACAACACATTTGACAGGTTAACAGGAATGAGAATGCTATTTAAAATTTTAATTAATTTCACTTTGGATAAACAGGACACAAAATCTTAGTTCCAGTGACTACATGGGCAAATTTCTTTGTTGTTTTAGATTCTATTCAGTTAATTATCTTGTAGAGATTATTTGGTAAATAAAGACAGGAAAAAGTTTCGTTCAAAAAAAAAATTAAATCTAGAGACAGACTTAATAAATCTTCTCTAATGTAATATAGCATTATCAGTGGCCTATTCTCTACAGAATTAGTTTTTCCAAAACAAATAATAAAGTCGAGCAGTCCCACTTTTTACAACTCTGGAGACTATCTAAACAAAATGAACAGATTTATAGGGCTATTTTTAGTGTGTGTCACTTGCATTACAGTTTACATTTGCTTTCGAACCTTATTTGACATTCTTGGTAGAAAAATACAGGCAGAACACTCATTAAGAGTCTTAATAAAGGACAGTCTCTATAGGGCAGTTACAAGAAAAACTAAAGTCAAAACATGTACAAGAATGTTCTTTTGGACTTTGCTTTTTGTCATGCTGCTTCATTTTCAGTTGTCTAAAGAGTAAAGCCCTGAACGAATTGCAGATTTAAGATCCAGTTTATAAAAGTCTTTAGGCCTTGATATAGCCTTCAAGAATAACTGAAGTAAAAGCACATTTTTGAGGGTAGGTATTTTCACAAAGCAACAGGTAAGGGCTGCCATGCCTGAATAACTATTATTTTTTCATAAATTGTATATTCACGTTAAAGTGAAAATTAACTTGCTGAAGAAGTATATTGTACAATGTTGTGATTTCCTGCAAACCATTCTTCCGTGAATAAAAATGCATGGAAAACCTTATGTAATGTTATGAAATATGTCATCACACGTAGGTTTATGGAAAATACCATGTTATATTTCAAAATATAGATGCAAGGATTAAATATTTGCATTTCATCTAAACCAAGTTTCTCTAGCAGTTTGTTCCACGTGAGAAAGTCCAGTGCTTTCTGTAATGAAAGGCCCCCATTTCACTTGCATATACAAATAAAGAATGAAGAATTTATCTCCTTTGGTTTATTCTGAAAAGATATTCTATCCAGAGGAAAATAGTCAAAAGAAAAATCCAGATACATATTTGGTCACTTTGTCATGTCTTTTGCTCATATGTGAAGGGGAACCCTTGATAAGGTTCGACTATACAGGAAACCTAAATGGGCACCCTGCTCAATGCCTGGCAGTGCTTTCTTATTAATCGTGCTCATGTAAGCCTCCCTTGCAAGGAAATTCCTTAGCTGTAGACATCATTTGGCTGAGCCTTATAAATAGAGCTCAAATTCAAAGGTAAGAAAACAGACAAGAATTTTACACCAACCACCCCTGATAAGATATGTTTTCAAAGCAAAAACATGTCTACAAAGTGTTGTGGTGTGGAAATCCCCGATTAAACACTTAAGAAAACATGCTTTCCCACACAGCAGCCTCTTTATTTGCATGAAATAATTCCTTAGAACAACAAAAAAAAAGTCACTTGGCACAACTCTTGGAACTTATTCAAGTTCAGGGCACCACATTTAAGTGCAAAAAAGAGATTTCTATAAAATGATGGCTTGACAGATTGCTCTCGATGAACCTGAATAAAATTGAAAAGTGAAAATGATACAGTTGGCCTAATAGTAATATTCACTGTAATTACTGAAAAATACAAATTAAGGCACTTTGGGGATTTCAAACGGTTTGCTACAAAAGAGTCATCCAAGAAGTTGTTTTATAGCTTGATGAGTGGTTTCCACTACTTAAAGATGTTTCTGCAGCTACCTTAAAAGTCCCTTGTGGACAATGCTTCTGATTAAAAGATTGTTGTTGTTGTTGTTTTTTAATTTGAAACTTTTCACCATCCCATTCCTTAGGCTTTGCAGTATAGAGGACTTGCACTTTTCTAATAGATTTATCAATAACTGATTTGGTAGTGAGTGCCTAATTTGTTTTTGTTTTAGACAATGTAGGGTCAGTTTCAATTTCTTTTAGCATTGGATAATATATTTAACATATGAATTAAAAACAAATGTCTTTCAAAATTCAGTGCTGGGCTTATTCCTGCCCAAAGAATAAAATATTTTTTGTTATAATCTCAATTTATGGTTTAGTTAGGTAGAGTGAAAATATGACCTCTTTAGGTATCCTTGTTGCCCCTTAAATTCCATTTTGCTTTACAGTGGGTTTGTGTGCTGGTGAAAGTTGGTGTAACTAGCACTTGATATGTTGATTTAAAAATCAGCTGCTTTTTATTTTAGAATAGTGTTAAGAAAGGAGAAAAAAACTGGGCATCTTCAAAGAGATTATTATGCTCCTTGTAACTTTAAATAACCAAAAAAAAAAAAGATAAACCAAGTCATATGATAAATATATTACAAGTGGGGACAGATGAGGCATTTTTCAAAATTAAACTGCTATGACAAGCAGTTGTAAGGCAGTCTGCTTTCTTATTTTTGGGAGGGGGGGTGGTAATTAGGAATATTATAACTGAAAATATACACCAAGGGTAACTAGAATCTTACAAGATATTCAAATTCCTCTTTTTTATCAAATAGACACACAATTTAAAAAATCATTTTGGTGATCCTTTCTAATTTTGGTTAACTGATTTCAAATTTTACATTTATTTGTTATATATATTGCCAGAAAACATTCTTCAAATGGAAATTTCCTTTATCTGGATAATAGTAAAACGTAGGAAAATAGGACTTTTCTCTCTATTCCATTATTGAAATGGAACATGATCATTAGCACTATGGTTTAGTGACAACATTTTGAAAAATGTCTAAATAAATAGGTGTCAAATTAATCAAGAAAGCACTATTATCACTATTTTCAAAAATGATATTAGAATTTCTCAGGTATGAATAATTGTTATGAAGGAAATAAAAGTTGCATCTTTAAAAAACTAGCATACCATGCTTTTCCTTAGAGAAAAAGATTCAGTACTCAACTTGGATTTGTGAAAATCGTGATTAAGGAACTTTTCATGATCATAATAAAGTCATATGATTAACCCTGAATTTAGAAGTTGATGATGCAGCAATTGGCAATACTGTGACTAACGTGGAGTATCTGTCTCTCATAATTTGAAAAAAATATTTTTGAATCAGCCTCTTTGCTCTCTGCAAAGGTGCCTCACTTTTCAAGAGAAGTTTACCCAAATTCCTTCTAGTGCTTTCACTTTGTTTCTCAAATAGAGACAGAGAATATTTTCTCAGGCATTGATTTTTTCCTCTCGTGTGGTTAATAAGAATTTATCATTTAGAGGTCCTGCAGGTTGAAGTGTATATAAAAATCAGTTTTGATTTCCAAAACACCATTTACAGTGAAGGCAGAAGGAATTTCAATCATTTTATTATGTGGTTCACATCATCTAGGTATACTTTTAATTAAACACTGATCCATAAATAAGCAAATAATAGAAGTTAGCAGAGAAACAGTTGATCTAAATCATGACAGTTGCTCATTTATCTTTGTCCTAACTAGACAATAGGAAATGACACCACCCTGTTGTTTTCTATGCATTAAGATTTCCTTCTTAAACAAATGCAATTGAGGCGGTTTGTTTTCTGGCAGCCCAGCACACACTGCCAGTGGCCAGAGTTTTGTCTCGTCTTCATCCAGAGGAGGATTAATCTTGGTGATGGTGCAAACAAAATGTATGTCTGGGGTCAAAGTGCAGACTGCCTTTTGGGATCTGCATTACATTAATGTCATTTTTGGGTTCCTGACGTTAATCAAAACCAACACCATAAAGCGTCACTTAGCTAATTTGTGTATTATTGTCAATGTTACCATTAATTATGCGTTTGTGAGGAAAAAGAGGATTAATGAGATGTCACAGGTAATTTACAATGATCAGGCTCCCCAGGACATTAAGAAAACACTAGCTGGGTAAGATTACCATGCAATCATCATAGTATGCAAGAAGCACAAGTCTTTGTTGAAAGACCACATTAATATTGTCCAACATTATCAAAAGCCCTCTTCACTAAAGTAATTCCTAACTTTTAAATACTTTGCTGGAATTAAATATTTGTTTCAGCTTAAAATGTCAGGCACTAATGTATCAACTGTGAGACTTCTCTTGGGGTGTGTCTCTGTCCACATTCTGAGGATACAACACTTTCTCCTGCAATGTGGGTAAAACACGAAGGATTCAACTTTCACTGTGCTCCATGAATTTGGGTTCACGTGTAATATCTCTATGACACCATCTTAAGTGGTTTGAGGAGTTGTATTTAAATCAGCCTGAAAAGACCTCCTAAATCACTTCATTTTCTCTGCCCTACTCCTCACTCAGAGCTGGGTGAATAAATGGCTTTTTCTTTCTGTCTTTGAATTTCTGAAGTTCACTCAGCGAGAAAAGACAAACTAACCTAATGTGAGAATTATATCGGCACATTGTGCGAGGGGACAGAAGCACCAAAGGGAAGTCCTGCAGCGTGGTTGAAAAGACCATGCCATAGCAGGGATACTTACTGGCTTTTCTTGTTATCCACTAACTATGCCCCATAGTGACTCAGCGAATAACCTGGAACTCCCAGGGGGGAATCAAAGTGTTTAGTTCAACATGGGATGGGAGACTCAAGCCCAATCCAGGCTGGAAAGCTGGATAAAGGAGATTCTGTGAGTCAGATTTGAGAGAGGAGCTAGAGTTAGGATCCAGAAAATGCTATTTGTTTATTTTTATTGAGGTAACAGTGATTTACATTACTGTGATATGATTTAGGGGTATAGGTTCACACCTCTTCAGATGTATGTTACTATACCACTCATGCCTCTAAAGCACCAATAATCTTCCACCATAGTCCATTGTGCCCCCTCACCTCTATACTCCCTCTAGCCCACCACCCCCCTCTGGTAGTCTCAATTCTGCAGTTAGATTTCTAGGGTTTGATTTAGTTTCATTTTTTCCCCTCTGTTTTGTTTCTTTATAACCCACATATGAGTAAATCATCTGCTATTTCTCTTTCTCCTTCTGACTTTTTTCACTTAGCATAATCCCTTCCAGTTTCATCCATGTTGTCACAAATGGCAAGAGCTCATCTTTTTATATATCTGAGTAGTGTTCCATTGTGTGTGTGTGTGTGTGTGTATGTGTGTACACACACCACATCTGCTTAATTCACTCATCTCTCATTGGGCACTTAGGGTGTTTCCATAACTTAGCCATTGTAAATAGTGTTTCAATGAACATAGGAATGTTCTCTTCAAACTGGTATTTTATGTGTTTTAATAGATACATAGAAGTCTTTTTGCAAGTGATAATGAACTTTTTTTTTTTTTTTTTTGTATGCCTATTGGTCATTTGTATGTCGTCCTTGGAAAATTATCTATTTTGGTCTTCTGCCTGTTTTTTTGATTCAGTTCTTTGTTTTCATTGAGTTGTATGACTCCTTTGCCTATCTTAGATATTAGCCGCTTGTGGGATATGTGTGTTTTATTTCCTTCCCACTCAGGATGTCTTTTTGTTTTAATGATATATTTTTTTGCTGTGCCAAAACTTTTAGTTTGACGTAGTCTCATTTTTTTTTTTTTTTTTTTTGCTTTTCTTTTCTTTGCCATTATAGTTGAGTCCCCAAAGATATCACTGAAGTCAGTGTCATGGAGCGTTCTGTCTATGTATTTTATGTTTTCTTCTATATATTTCTTCTATGTATTTTATGGTTTCAAGTCTTTAATCCATTTTGAATCTTTAATCCAAAACTTAAATCCATTTTGAGTCAAAGTTTCAATAGCACTCTTCAAGGAAATAGAGCTGTTTCTGAACATAATTAGTGTAGGACCAAAAAATACCCAAATAACCAAATCAATCTTGACAAAAAAGAACAAAGATACCATACTCTCAGACTTCTAACTGTACCTCAAATCTATAGTAATCAAAGCAATATGGTATTGGAATAAAAATAGACACATATATGAATGGAATAGAATCGAGAGCCCAGAAATAAACGCACATTTACATGGAGAATTAACATATAACAAAGGATTCAAGAGTATATACTGGAGAAAGAAGTGTCTCTTCAACTAATGATGCTGGGAAAACTGGATGCAATATACAAAAGAATGAAACCAGACCACTGTCTTTTACTTTACAGAAAAATTAAAATGGATTAAAGACCAGAGTCAGGAGATGTGGACAATGGGACTTCTTGAGAAAGCATCGGTCTAAATCTGTAGTAATTTATCTATCAATATTTGTTGATCCCTCATCATGTAGTTGGCACCATTACAGGAATAGGAGTATACTGGGGAGCAAAACCAGACATCTTTCCAGAGAATTCAGAGCTCAGGCTCTTGGCAGCTTAATCAGCTTGTTTTTTTTTTTTTTTAAAAGATTTATATAAGAACTGGGGTACAGGCCAGAAACTCAGGGGGTGAGAGGATTCACCAGAGACAGAGTGGGGGAACAGAAAAGGTAGACTGACTGAAATACACTGCTGAGGGGAGCAGCGGGCGAGACAGGAGAGGTCTGCTGTGCCATGTGGGTATCTCCCCGGCTGGCCTGGATCGAACCTGTGCTGCAGAGGCTGTGGACAGCTTCACAGCACTGCACTCAACCACCTGCATCACCAGGGAGGCCCATAGCTTGCTTTTTTGAAGTGATCATGGTGCTGTAGGGAGAAGAATAGATTGGAGAAAGGTTCGAGTGAACTATGAAAGACTATGTAAAAGGAGAATCTTTGGGGAAAATCATTGCTGCCTAATTTGAATTTTTATTCACTCACTTTAGCTTTGTCTTAGCCTTATTTTTATTTATTTGAGGGATTATAGAAATACAGAATTGTGTATATGCTTTCATACATATAAATGTAATCTGGGTTTAAATCCCAACTCTGGGAGACCTTGAACACATTATTTAACCTCTCTATGTATTAGTATCTTCATCAATGAGATGGAGATAACAAAACTTACATAATAGTTTGAATATTAAATAGTGAATGTAAATAGCTCAGCACACAGAAAGTGTTTAGTAAGCCAGTATTTTTTAACCTTATATCTCTATCAGAAATGTTTATTGAATCTAGAAAAAATGTGGTGGCTTGGGCCATATTCTAATCGTACTGGATATGAATATTTGAATATTTGAACTAGATAGATGAAAATCACTATAATACTCAATAGTTACTATTATCAGTTTTCATTAACATTAATTTATATAACATATATAATGAAATTAAAAATCTGATGCCATGATCCAGTGACTACGTATGTGGGAATATGAATTTTAAAATGCTCTTATGTATGAGATTGTAATGTTTGGGCAATATGATTTGAATTGTGATGTATAAAAATCTAGGAAATAATATTATGTTGCAATTACTGTTTGTGTGCATACACATATGTGCATGTATAGATCATTTTCCCTGGGGTGAGTGCAGAAATTTGAGGCAGCTAGTATTATATGAAAGCTGTATTTAAGAAAAATCGTCCGTGTACTAGAATAAGGTCAAACCACAAGTGAACTGAACTTCACCATCTATTAACAAATGATAATAAAACATTTATTACATTGTCCACTTTTGCTTTTTTATATTTATGGTATATTCCAAGGAGATTTCCCTGTTGGGATGAAATTTTCGAAGCAGATAGGGGGATGCAGGGGGGGAAGTTTAAATAAAAATGTTTTATTATTGATTTGGCTATTGCTTGGTCTGACCATATACATTGTGGAAATAATATAGCTTCTTTCTTTTTTTATTGGTCCTATAAAGTAATAGCATAGCATAGCTATTAGTTTATCTTGTAACTAACCTTTGAACTACTTTCTGAGTTGGTTGTTTCCCAGAAAACAGTACATTTGATAGAGTAAACACTGAAAGATTTTTAATAATGTTAAGTGTGCTCGAAGAAGAAGATGCTGAAAAAATGTGCTTTTTTTTTCCGGTTTCTGACATTTTATGGACTTTAAATTTCTTACTCTATTATCCCAGTCATTGTAGTAAAAAAAATCCCTGCTCTGACAAAATTTAGGGATCTCTCCATTTATATAGATAATATTTATTTCCTAAAACTAGTCAGTTGATTTCATCTATTCCATGACAGTATTATGAATGTTATAAAGAAAAAATCTTTATGAAAGCATTCCATACCAAAATAAGTTTATCAGGAGGTTGTAGTCTGTGAGGGATTTTTAGAAAATGTGAATGATACCTGGAACTGTCATATGATCCATAGACATCAAAGACATATGTAATCATGGTCATATATTTGATATAAATGCATTATAGTGATCAGAGACCCTGATAATGGAAATCTAAGTAAAGACTAGAAAATGTTGTTTAGGTATTTACAAAAATTCCTCCTCAATGTAACTATGAAAAAACTTCACAAGATTGAAATGCTTATATTTTGTGTCAAAGAAAGCTGATTAAGTAATTATTGCATTTATGTCTTTCCCACTACTGGTCAAAACATTCTGATAACTTTATGAATTATTATGGAGATATGTTTTCAAGCATCACCAAACCCATAAAGTGCTTGTGGTGGATAAAGCCACACATGATTAAACTTTGCAAATGAAGAAGACTCTCATTAGCAGTCCACCAGAAAAAGAGGGTAACTTCATGTTCAAAACTTTTGAAAAATAATGCATCTGTGTTTTCCTCTTTGAGATTTACAATGTTCCTTAATTAAATGCTCCTTTTGTAAATAAAAATTTATAAATTTGGTAGTAATTTACCCTTAGTATAATATTAATATTCCTCAGAATTTCTGCTACATAGAATACATGCTGGGTAATATTGTAGTAGATAGTTTCTGGCTCCAACAGCTGTGCCAAGAGCAGACCAGTGGGAGATGGAATTACTAGGAAGTGTGTGCAGTCAAACCAGTTTTATGCTGCAGAATATTCAGAGAGAACCCAGGGCTAAAACAGGTAAATGAGTGTTGCTTATCAGGTCTGCAGTGCTAGAGGAGGGCCAATGTAGGAGAGTCAGTAATGCAGAAGAAGCTAGAAGTATTGAAGAGAATAGACTTGTGAGAGAAACAGGAATAAGCCAATGTTCAGAATCAAATTGCAGGAGAGTGAGGGAGGTCCTTTTGTATATTATAGGGTAGGGGTATGGGGTGCAGGGAACCTTTAACGTTCCTAATAGATGCTCAAAGATTGAAGAAAACCATAGAAAATAGTGTCATGGCTCTATATCACCTCCAGTGTTCTACATTTTGAGTACATTTGGGGCTAGAGGAGCTGCTGAGCAACTTAGAAGTTCTCCAATGCTATACACACATACACACACCACACATACACACCATATACATACCATATATACTATACACACACTATATATACACAATATGGTATATATACTATGTATGTTTGTGTATATATATATATTTTTTTTTTTTTTACATCATTTGTTTCTTTTTGTGCAATGCATGATTTCTCCTCTCAGGTGTAGTCCCCATATAATTCCCACCACCCATTCACCTGGGCACTATCAGCATAGTCCCATGTGCTCTTCCCTCCCCCATTTTAATTTCTCTCCCTCCCTCTCCCCTGCAGAGTTTCTCTTATTTATTGTTGCCTGTTAATTTTGTTTATTATTTTTTTCCTGATCCCTTATTTGGTTCCCCTATATTCCTCCTATAGGTGAAGCCATTTGCTATTTTTCCTTTTCTTTCTGGCTTATTTCACTGAGCATAATCCCTTGATTATGCTCATCCATGTTGCTTCGAATGGCATTATTTTATCTCTTTTGATTGCTGAGTAATATTCCATTGTGTATATGTACCACATCTTCTTGATCCAATCATCTGTGTTTGGGCGTTTGGGTTGTTTCCATAAATTAGCTATTGTAAATAATGTTGCAATAAACATAGGGTGCAAGTATCATTTTGAATTAATGTTTTTGAGTCCTTTGGGTAGATCTCTGGGAGTGAAATTGTTGGGTTATATGGAAGCTCCATTTTTAGTAGTTTGAGGAAACTCACCCAGAATTCCACAGTGATTGGACCAGTTTGCACTCCCACCAGCAGTGTAGGAGAGTTCCTTTTTCTTCACATCCTCGCCAACATTTGTTGTTGCTAGTTTTTTTTTTTTTAATATGTGCCATTCTTACTGGTGTGAGGTGGTATCTATTCCATAGACTACTCTTTGCTTTTCATGGTTTTGATTTGCATTTCCCTGATTACAAGTGATGTTGAACATTTTTTCATAATACCTGTTGGCCATTTGCATTTCCTCTTTGGAGAAGTTTCTTTTTAGCTCTTCTACCCATTTTTTGACTGGGTTGTTTACTTTGTTTTTGTTCAGTTTCATCAGCTCTTTGCAGATTTTTGTTATCAGTCCCTTATCATTAGTATTGTGTGCAAAAAAATTTTCCCAATCAGTAGGGTGTCTCTTTGTTTTGGTTAATGTCTCTTTTGCTGTACAGAAGCTTTTAAATTTGATATAGTCCCAGCTGTTCATCTTTTCCTTCACTTTCTTTGCTTTGGGGGTTGTTTATTTAAAGATGTTACTGAGATGTATGTCATACACTGTTTGCCTATGTTTTCTTCTATATATTTTATGGTTTCAGGTCTTATGTCCAATTCTTTTCTCCATTTTGAGTTGATTTTTGTGCATGGTGTGAGGTAGTAGTCTAGCTTCATTCTTTTGCATGTAGCAGTCCAGTTTTCCCAGCACCATTTATTGAACAAACTGTACTCATTCCATTGTATATTCTTTGCTCCTTTGTCAAATATTAGTTGTCCATAAATATGTGGGTCTATTTCTGGGTTTTCTATTCGATTCCATTGGTCTGTGAGTTTGCTTTTGTTCCAGTACCATACCATTTTAATTATTATGGCTCTGTACTTCTCCAGTACTTTTTGATGGTATGATTGGAAGTTAAAATTGGTAGTACTTTTGTTGCCTTTCCCAAAGAGTAAATAATTTCATCAACTAGTCTATAGAGTTATACTAGGACATTATAACTGGCATAGCAATCTTTTGCAAAGTATACCAACTAGTAAACTTTACCTCAATAGATCTAGGAACAACAATGAAAGTAACCTAAGTGAACTTCTTTAGAGTGAGAACAATCTTTTTAAGCATATGTGCCAGACTTATTGGAGATTTTTCAACTACTTTGGCCAATGGAACAGCTTCATTGGGGTAGGTATATGAAGAATGACTCACAAATTATAAATTATTGGTTATTTCCATTATAAGGAAGTGTTCTGGGACCAGTTTATCATTGTAATCTCAAAATCTAACATCAGCATATAGTTGCATGCATTGATAAATATTTAATAATGAAGTTATACAATAATAAGCACAAAAGCATAAATATGTGTATTAAGAATATCCTATATGTATATTTTCACTCATTTAACGAAATTGCCATGACTAGGTACGTATAAGTTTAGACAGGTCAGCTGATGCATATTAGTACAAAATTTTATATATATTTTTCTTTTTGGCCATTGACCTTGATTCTGAGAGACAGGTGCAAGGGAAGTGCCTATGAATTGTGAGTTCACAACATGAGTTCTTTAATGAGTTCACAATATGAGTTCTTTAATGAGTTCACAATATGATAAAACTTTAATGAGTTCACAATATTATAAAAAGTGAGTTGTTCACCTGTTGATCTTTTCTATAAATATCCAAACTGATTAGTTCTGTCTTTGAAAATGAAGAACAGTAATAAAGAAAATGTATCCATATCTTTGTGCTTCAAGATGATTCGTGTATGCCAGAGTGAAAAAAATCAAGTGTACATACTCCACTTTTAACTGTGCTGCCAAGACTATCCAAAAAGAAACCTATATCTGTACCTCAGAACTCTGAGTAGGCAGATGAACTGGGATGAAGTAATTTTGCTGATGAAAAACATTTAAATTGTGAAAGAGACATCAACCACCAATCCAGCATATAAAAGACTGGTGCAGAGAAGTATCTGTAAGACCCTTAGACATTCTTTTCATCTTCAAGGAGTTAGAATCACTAGGTTTCCTTAACCTAAGTAACTTCTCTGCCTTTTTCACTTACCCTTTTACTATTTCCCCAATCTGGATGCTGGTCCGTCACCATGTTCACCTCACTTTGTTTTTAATTCCAATCAGGGGTTCTGATTTAGATCGCCAGTATACCAGCCTTTCTTGATAGTTTTATTTTGTGCTATTGACTTTGAATTTACATCAAATTTGATTAACCCTATAATATTTTTTTGCCATGAAAGATTCTAGTGCAATTTTCTGAAAGATTCCTTAAACCACCTGCATAGTATCTTACGGGAGCAAAAATGAAGGAGCTCATTCAAGCATTCTTGTCTTGTTTCTCCTCCTCATCAATCCTCTTCTTCCTCACCCCTCCTGTTTCTTTGTACTATCCTCTGTCCTTCCTATCATTCTTCCACTCACTAGTGCTCCAAATTCATTAAATTTTAGGTTCTTTAAGCGTATCAAGTGAATAAATCTATTCTAGAATTACTGGTTAACCAGTAGCATTTTTTTTAGGGATTAATTGGTCTGTTTGACCCAGGCTAAGTCAGGTTTGATGGCAGTGGTTAGAACCAATGTATTGGATTGTATCCAATACATTTATCCAATGTATAAATGTAGGGTCACTACCCTTTTATCCCCAATCCCCCAAATATAGGAAATAGGATAATAAAGGAGAGCAAAGTGGCATAACAAATGTGGCATGGCAAGGTCTTGAAGACAGGATCTAATTTTATTAATCTTGACTGTAATTTTTGGATTGATCCTGATAATTTTCATAGCTATATTCTATGTTTTCACTGATCTATCTTTGTAACTTTTAAAAAGATATCGGATGTGTAAAATTGGATTTTCCAGATCCATTGATTACCATCAGTTCAGTTATCATTCTCTCTCTTTTCTCACTCAGTCACAAATCCACTATTTTACGTAAAAGTTAAGATTTAGACATAAATCTCTACCTGACTGAGTGGTTCTCTGTTGTATCCTCATCCTGTTTTTCCTACCTGACATAATCAGCAACATAAATCCTGGGTTCATTGTTTTTTCACTTTGCTTTTTATAACATTTAATCCCATTTAATTGTATTTCTCAAAAGCATATATATTTTAGTTGTATTTAACATTTAAAGAATGATGCAATCATTTGTAACTTATTTTGTACTTAATATAAAATTATTAAGATTGTCCATATTGTTGCATCGTGAATAGCTGGGACATGCATTCCTTCATATTGATTGCTGTTTTTTTTCTATCTGACTTAATAATATCCTTCCTCTTTTCTCTCACTCTTTCCCTTTTCTCTCCTCCCCATTTTTTTCTGTTATTCTTGTTCTTTTTTCTGTATGCTATGCTTTCTAATTGCAGCAATCTACTGTGCATTTCCACCCCCCAGTACTGCATGTGGCCTCAACTATATTTCCAAACAAGATATTCTCCTCCTTTGCTCCTCATTAATCCCCATGAGAGAATCCTGGGACAAATGTCCAGCATTCCAACAAAAAGAATGTGAAAATCACTGAATAAAGCAGTGACCAGAGGTATATATACATTAGGGCTCACTTTATTGTCTAACACCTGTAGTTCTCAAAGTGCAGCATGCATCAAAATCATGCAGACAGCTTTAAAAACATTAAAAATTTTAACAGAGGTAATATAAAGATACCTCCATCAGATATTGCCACCATAGTGCACCCACTACCATGTCATCCATAGTCCACCAGCATAGTCCACTCTGCTTCCTTCTTTGTTTGCCCCTCCACTTCCCCTTCCTCAATCTATTGATGCTTCAGTTCTATAGTCAGACGTCAAGGGTTAGTTTTTAAACCTGTCTTTAGCTGACCTTTAGTTCGGTTTCTCTATATTTCACATATTAGTGACACTCTCTGGTATTAATCTTTTCCCTTCTGCATTATTTCACTCAGCATTATCCCTTCCAGCTCCATCCATGTTGCCACAAGTGGAGTGAGTTTATCTTTTTTGATAACTGAATAATATTCCATTGCATGCACATCTTCTTGATCCATTCATCTGATTTTGGGCATTTAGGTTGTTTTCATAATTTGCCTATTATAAATAGCACTGCGATTAACAAGGGAGTGCAGGTTTCCTTTCGAATTAGCATTTTTGGGTTTTTTTGGCAGATGCCTGCAAGTAGAATTTCTGGGTTATAAGGCAGATCCATTTTTAGTGTTTTGAGATACATCCACAGTGCTTTCTGTACGGGCTGGATCAGTCTGCATTCTACCAGCAAAACACTCCCGCCAGGAAAGTTTCCTTTTCTCCACATTCTCAGCAGCACTTGCTATTTCTGGTCCCATTGATATGGGTCATTCTCATAGGTGTGAGATGGTGTTTCACTGTGGTCTTGATTTGCATTTCCCCCTAGGTGAGTGATGATGAACATTTTTTTTTTCCATGTGCTTATTTGCAGTCTTAATGTCTTCTTTGGAGAATTGTCTGTTTAGTTCTGCCTTCCATTTTTTGATTGGGTTATTTATATTGATTTATGAGTTCTTTGGAGCTCTTCGTATCAGTCTTTTGTCAAAATTATGGTGTGCAAATACTCTCTCCCATTCAGGAGGGTGTCTTCACTTGAGTTATTTTTTTCACCATACAGCAGCTTTTTAGTTTGATATAATCCCAGTTGTTTATGTTCTTTTTTGTCTCCCTTGCTGTAGGGGATGAATCCCTACAGTCATTACTGAAGCTTATGTCATGAAGTATTTTGCCTGTTTTCTTCTATGTATTTTATGGTTTTAGGTCTTACATCCATGTCTTTTATCCCTTTTTTTATTTATATAATTCTTACATCAGTTTTCATCTTTGCACAATGTATGCATTTTCATTTTGGTTATATTCCCCATACAATTACACCCCACCTCCTTACTTTGACTCTAGTTCTTCCTCTCCCCCTACTCCCCATAGTGTGTCTCTGGTTTATAGTTGCTTGTTGATTTTGATTATTGCTTTGTATTGATTAGTCTTTTCCTGGTCTTTTATTTAGGTTTTCTAGATTCCTGCTATGAGTGAGACCATCCGGTATTTTTCTTTTTCTTTCTGGCTTATTTCACTGAGCATGATTCCTTCTAGCTCCATCCATGTTGCTGCAAACTGCGTGTGTTTATCTTTTTCAATTGCTGAGTAATATTCCTTTACAGACACATCACCCAAAAGAGTGATAGTGAAGGCAAAGATAAACAGCTGGGACTACATCAAATTAAAGAACTTCTGCACAGCAAAAGAGACACTAACAAAAACAAAGAGAAACCGTATTGACTGGGAGAACATTTTTGCACACACCACTAATGATAAAGGACTGATCACAAAAATCTACAAAGAGCTGATGAGACTCAACAAAAACAAAGAAAATAATCCAGTCAAAAAATGGGCAGAAGAGCTAAAAAGAAACTTCTCTGAAGAGGAAATGCAAATGGCCAACAGGCAGATGAAAAAATGTTCAACATCACTTGTAATCAGGGAAATGCAAATCAAAATGTTCATCTCTTTTGAATTGATTTTGTTGTATGGTGTGAGATTGTGATCTAGTTTTATTCTTTTGCATGCAGCTGTACCTGGACAGCTTGTTAAACCACAGATTGCTGGACTGCAACCTGAGTTTCTGATTCGTTAAGTCTGGGATGAACTTGATAATTTTCATTTCTAACTAATGTGTAGATGATGCAATGCTGTTGGTCTGGTAGCCACATTGACAAATACATGTGTATTTTAAAATATTTTTGAAAAGCTCTACATATAAAACCTTCTATCAGACTCAAACTATATGGGATAAGTTTGGAAGCTGACATCCAGTTAGGCATCTGTGGTCAGTAATGTGACTAATCCTCCAATAATCTTTCAGTTTTGTAGGAAAAAATGTTCTTTCCTTTGAGCTCTATCTATAAATTTAAGTTAATATTTGCCTTTCTTTTCTTTTCTTTTATATATTTTTACATCATTTTTCACTTTTGCACAATGTATGCATTTTCATCTTGGTTATAATCCCCATACAATTCCCACCACCCTTGTTTTGATCCTACCCCCTTCTCCCCAACCTCGTAGTGTGTCTCTGGTTTATAGTTGCTTGTTGCTTATTGATTTTTACTTTATTATAATTAGTCTTTTTCCTGGTCCCTTATTTAGGTTTTCTAAATTCCTGTATGAGTGAGACCGTCTGGTATTTTTCTCTTTCTGGATTATTTCTCTGAGCATGATACCTTCCAGCTCCATCCATGTTGCTGCAAATTGCATGAGTTTATCTTTTTTGATTGCTGAGTAATATTCCATGGTGTATATGTACAACAACTTCTTGATCCAGTCATCTATTTTTGGCTATTTGGGTTGTTTCCATAGCTAAGCTATTGTAAATAGTGCTGCTATAAGCATAGGGTTGCAGGTGCCCTTTTGAATTAATGTTTCTGGGTCCTTTGGGTAAATACCTAGGAGTGGAATTGATGGATAATATGGAGGCGCCCTCTTTAGCAGGTTGAGGAATCTCCACACAGCTCTCCATAGTGGTTGGATCAGTTTGCACTCCCACCAGCAGTGCAGGAGAGTTCCTTTTTCTCCACATCCTCACCAACATTTGTTGTTGCTAGTTTTTTTAATATGTGTCATTCTCACTGGTGTAAGATGGTTTCTCATTGTAGTTTTGCCTTTCTTATATACTGGTTGAGGGTATTTCCTTAAATTAAGGAAATAAATAAGTTTCAAGATAATGTCATTTATTTTCATACTCTTGTGGAATACATTCTGATTATATTTCTTAAATTCTTCTTATACCTCATTTTATCTAATAGGTATGATTTTGATAGATTGGACATAGTCCACAGTTCTGTATACCAAATAATAATTTAAATGTACCTCTTAAAAAATCCTTCTATATTGTTCATAATTATCCCCCAATTTACATTTCTGTGAACATGCACATTCTGTGTACAGTGACATCTCAAACAAGAGCACGCAAGCATAGGAAATACAGAACTAACCTACAGATGTACTCGGAAGGAATATTGCAAGAAAAATAGTGACTGCCCTTAGATTTCTATGCAATTTTAGTGGCAAAAATTGTGCATTTTCATTGTATGTCATGTACAACTTCATGCCTATCTTTTTCCAGCTCCTAAATGTTACTGATTTGCATCTTCTTGGCCCCTACAATATCCCCATAAACCTCTCTTCTTAGAAGAAACACAGCTTCTTCCATCAAAACAAGTCTTTAAAAATATTTATCAAGCTGTAATAAACAACACTCCCCAAATGTACTGTATATATATTAAAAAAACCTCTTGAGGGGCAACACCAGTTTTATTTTTACTTATCAGGTTCTGTGTCTTTAGCCCTAGTAAATGAAGTGGTCAACCTAGCATATGAAAATAATTTTTTTTTTTCAAAGCTGAGATGATCTATGTTCCTTTCTCTGGTTATGCAGAGAAATAGAAATCTCATCTTTGGAAAAACTGTTTGCAGCAGACAAGGATTTATTTGGCACTGTGAATAACAATCTATAGTTAAGGAAATGGAAATGTACCAGATCAAATTATATTGCCTTAAACAAATAATAACTTTGTTAGCCCCTTGGTTCTGATCAGGTTCTTCAGTACATTTATTAATTTGCATTATTTAAAGTAAGAATTAATATAGTAAAAAAGTCTTCCCTGAAGTGGTGAATGGATTGCTGCACTGGAATGAAGATTGCTTGGAAGGCTGGGCTGCAGGCAACGAGGAGCCTAAATGAGTCACTAAGAGCAATAGCACATAGGCTGCGTTTGGATTTGCTGACTGATCCACCCCATAAAAACCAAGGAAACTGATACCAGGGCAAACTGCAAGAGTAATGTTAATAGGAATTAAGCACAAATAATGGGAGTAACCATAAATGAACAATTTATAATATGCATGAATAGGTGCTGCTTCCACTATGGTTATCCTAAAAATTATTTTTTCTTGTTATCCATAAAAATATTTTAGCTGCCACATATATTTTCCCCACCTTTTCCCCTTCCTGTTCATCATTTCTCTCAATTTTCTCTTTTCTCACTTGTTTTCTTTGCCTTACCATGCCTTTCTTTTTTCTTTGCCCTTGTGATTCCTTCTTTGCAAATCCTTCTCAGCCTTCCTTCCCTTATGTCAAGCATTACCTAGGTACTGAATAGGAAAAAACAAAAAAAATGGATGATGTGCTAATTTCTGTCCTAGATTTCCTTGATGAAGAATAATGAGAAAATACAAAATAGGGCCTCCCTGTTGGTGCAAGGGGTTAATCACTGCACTATGAAGCAATCAGCAGCCTCTGCAGCATGAGTTTGATCCCTGGCCAGCCAGGGAGCTACCCACATGGTGCAGCAAACCTCTCCTGTCTCGCTGATGCTCCCTTCAGCAGTGTATTTCAGTAGATCCACCTGTTCTGTTCCCCACTCTGTCTCTGGTGAATCCTCTTACCCCCCACACCTCTGGCCTGTACCCCAGTTCTTGTATGCATAAATAAATAAATCATAAAAAAAAGAAAATACAAAATAATATTAATATAGAAGCGCCATACAAGACGTCAGTTTGTATTCTAATTTGGCTCAAGCCAATGGTAGATTAGCTGAACTAACTTCCTAGTGTGTTTCCCATTTATATTTCCTGTGAAATAGGTTCCTGATGGATCCTTCAACTTCCTTCCCAGTCCATGCTTCCCATGGCCATTAGCATGCTCATTCTATTTCTCACTAGTTTCAGGCGTTTGATTTCATTAAAATCATTCATTCATTTACTCGAACACCCAGCAATGAATATATTGCTCCTTTCTACCTGTGTGGGGAAATAAAAACACCCCTAACATAGGAAATATATCCATCATTTTTTAGTCCATCCTGGTTTTCATCTATATCCTTCCCATGGGTTGTGATGTCTCTCTTCCTTCCACCTGTCCACTTCTTATTCATTCTTTGAATTTACTCAGTTGCATCTTGTTCTGTGAAAACTTTTGACCAGTTGTTTACCTTGGAAGACTTTGATGTTTCTTGCTCCCGAAGCATTTTAAAAAAAATATTTCTTTTGTTGCTTCGACATTCACTCTGTTGGGACTACATGTCATGTAACCTTTGGAAAACTTCACTGTATGCTTGTGTGAAAATGTGAATGTTAATAAAAAACAAGTACACACAAAGAATATGTCTTTAACAGCCCACACTTTCCCTCAATGTAGTGCATTTGTTTTATTTTGATTTTTCAAAAAATATTTTTCATCATAAAGGTAATGTATGCTTCTTGTAGCATTTTTGCAAAATGCAGGAAAGCTGCGTAAAGAACAAAGTCATCCAAATTCTACCGTCTAAGACAATAGTTGCTAACATTTGGATATGTTTTCTTCTAGAATTTTTTTCCTGTGTGTGGATTTTATAATTATATGAATTTAAAGGTAAAAGCATCTCCTTTACTTTTCTTTCCTAGTTTTTAAATTTTGTAATATATATATTGTAATAGGTAGTCTAGATGTAGAGTTGAAATTTATTTTGGATCCAAATCGATTATAAGTTATAAACTCCAAAGAACTAAACAATACATGTCAAACATATATTGACTTTTTCTTCATTTTCTGAACATTATACCACGTTCTACTGTGTTGTTTGGAAACCTCACATAACCCTGTTGCAAAACAGGTATTTTCATGCCTATTTTACAGATGAGGAGCCTGAAACTCTTGAGAGTTAAATTGCTTGTCTAACATCAAACAAGCTGTGGTGATGAAATGTCACTCAAATTATAAGCCAATGTCAGTATTCATGGTTCATCATTCATTAGGAGGCATAAATGTAGGATTAGTCTTCTTATTTCTTTTCAAAATTGTATCTTTGATTTTTGCCTGATATTTCTTTCTGATTAACATAGAGTTGGTAAAGTTTTTTAAATTATAGTGATGTAATTCTAATTAGATTTTATGATCAGTAAATTAAAAAAAAGTATCTCCATTTAGGTCCAACATATTTCTCAATAGAGTCTAGTTTTTTGTTATTGCGATGATATGGTTTTCATTATACTTTTATAACTATTTGTTCCTTATGTATGAGGAGATAAGGGCTCTTAAAATACTTTTGTATACATGCTGAGGTCTTAAATATCCAGTATCACAATGTCTGTAATTGTATCTCAAATGCAAGAGAGAGAGAAAGAGAGAGAGACAGAGAGACATAGACATAGATGTATGGATAAAATGAGAGAGAAAGCAAATGTAGCAACATTTCAACAATTGATAAATCTTAGTTTTAAAAATGGGGATGTGCATTGCACCATTCTTTGAACTCTTGTAGGTGCATGTTTCCAAAATAAATAGCTGGAAAAATGACATATTTAGTCACTCTATTAAACTCATCAATTCTAAGGCTTTTAAGTTGATTCTCTGTGTGGTGAGGTTCCAGATATACAACATATTAGTTGTAAATTGTCATGGTCTGTTTTGTATTTTCTAATCATTACATCTCTTATTACTGCTTTATATCTTCTTGAAAGATATTAGTCAACAATTCAGAATCATGGTAAGTGAAAACACCAGAGACCATTTTGGTGCTGTTCTCTTGTGCTGAATTGACACAGCTCTAAACTTAGTTTCCCTTTTAGGTATGAGATAGATCCAAATTTATCAATATTACTTTTATTTATTTTGCCAGTTAACCCATTTTTCTATTTTTATTATCAATGAAATTTCTTTCAACTTGTCTGATGAATTTTATCAATATGTAAAATAGTGCTTTATTTTCTAATTTTACTAGCATTTAGTCTTCACAACTGGAGATTAGCAAATCATACCAGCAAAATGCCAGGGCATAATGAATGATAAATATTTATTAAATTAACAAGGAGTAGTAAAGGAAAACAGTGAGTGCAGAAAAATTACAAAGAATAGTATCAGGTCAAAAATAGTCTTGTTCTTTTACTCTTGTTGCTGTCATAGTTGTAATTTAAGAGGGACTTTCTTAATTACAACTCTGAAAATTTCTTTCAATTACATTGAAATTTGAGGTTATCATTTCCTACCTAATCCTGTGCTACCAGAGTAAATATCTACACTTCCTCAGACACAAAGAAGTGCAGGGCAGTCATCTTGCTTCTGTGGACCTATGCTAATAGGTACAATAGTATATTAATGTCCTTGAATGTAAACTATGGTTGTGAAGCACCATGTATTCTATGTACTATTAAGGTTTCTGAGAGAAGAGATTTAACATTGGGAAACATCACCATTTTTGAGATTCATATTTAACATTAGTTACAGTAAATTGGGATAATTGTCTTTAAAAATAGTCTTAAATGTCTTAAGATGTTTCACAATATCTATTTTTATTGAGGTGATGATGGTATACAACATTATATGTGATTCAGAGCTACAGGATCACACCTCTTCAGATGCCTGTCACTAAACCACACCCACAACCAAGGGACCCACAGTCCTCTATCTTAGTCCATTGTTTCACAATATCTTATCAACAATTTTTGTTTTCTTCATCAAAGGTCTTCTGGTGTGTTTATAGCAGCTCTGTTTACAATAGCCAAGATAAGTAAACAAACCTAAATGCCCCAGAACAGATGAGTGAAACAAGATGGGGCACAGATACAAAATGGAATACTACTTAGTGAGTAAAAAAGATAATGCCATTTGTGGCAACATGGATGCCATTTGTGGCAACATGGATGGAACTGAAATGGATTTTTCTGAGTAAAGTGAACCGTAAGGAGAAAGATAAACACTGAATGTTTTCACCTACATATGGAATCTAGAGAAACTAAACAAAGGATCAGACAAAGACAAACTGTAAGACTGACCCTTGAAAGCAGATATAGATCTGGGACACTGTGGGGATGGAGCAGAGGGAGAAAGGAAAAGTATAGAACATTCAGGAGGGGAGTGTGGTGGAGGGTGATGGAGAGGGTGATGGGCATTGTGGAGGTGGGAAAACTATGGTGACCACATCTGAGGGGAAATATCCTCTATTGTGAAAAAAACAAACAGGAATGTTTAAAAACAAAAGTAAAAAGAAAAAAGACCATCTGGTAGCTGAGTGTTCTTTTTAACCTCAAGATGCTAAAATTCAGTTATTTTTTATCTTCCTTAATTCTTATTTTTTCCGTGTCTTGACACATCATATCAAGAAGTGCATTTTTTCCTCTACTGTTTTATTTCAATGTAGGCACTTGTTTTTGGAACTGAATGAATATTCTCTTCACCTTTACTGCTGGAAACTTTTTAATATTATTGCTGTCAGGGTATCAAGTGCCCATTACAAACAAATCCGACTTTTAGATGAACCTGATAAGATGGATGTTATCCTAAGAAATCAAATATGATCTCCTTTCCACAAGACGGGGCAGGTGGTGCCTCAGAGGCCTACTCTGGGCAATGATTTGGAATTTGGAGCCAAAGGAGGCGGAGGCAATTAGCAGAGGCAAATCTTAGGGGTTTCCAAGGTCACTACACAAGATAAACAGTCTGGAAACAGTTGCCAAAGCCAAATGGTACAAAACAAGTAGGGCGAACCAACTCTCAAAGCCAAGAGGGTAGAAAGCAAGAACAGATGATTTCTGAAATGGGTTAGAGCAATGGAATTAAGGTTAAGAGTAGAGAAACTCTCCAGTCTGGATTTTGTGTAACACCCTATCTACACCTCAGTTAGTGCACAGCAGTGGGAAAAGCAGACACCACGGCTCACAATAAACTAATACTCTCAGCAACATTTATTTGTAAAAATATTGTGTATCAGCTAAATACAATGAAAAGTCCAAAAAAAAAAAAAAAAGGAATAGTTAGAGATCTTGTTCTCAAAGAGTTTACTTTCTAATAGGGTGGGAAGACATTAGTAGAGTTATATAAAACAGTAAAAAAAAAAAAAACAACAACAAACCTTTAAATATAAATTGAGTAGTAGGGGAAAATGGGCTTGCTTATTGTCTTGTTATGTAATATGTAAGTGAGCAAATATGAGTGGAAGAATGGAAATAATTCAGGAAGAAAAATTTTCCAAAACTTTCCCAAAAGTCATATCATCAAAATTTTTTCTTAGTTTAGTACAGTGCTATTCTTGAATTGAATTTATGAAAACAAATATATAGAAAACAGTACATAAAACTGTAGTATTAGTAGGGCACTGGCCGTCAACCAATCCATGTCTTCTGAATGAAGTTACTGCAGAACAGAGTGTTTGAAGGTCTTGCCCAAACCACACAGCAATTCCCTTTGCTGGAGCTGTAGTTGTCTACTTAACAGGCATTCGCAGGAAATGACTGTTCTTGTGAATCTATGTTAACTAATGGTAAGTCACTTTTTGTCGAGCAATTTTATATGCTCGATAAGCTGCTCAATAAGTTTCATAAATCTGTTTTCAACAACCGAAAGCATTAAGACTGATAAGTTTGCTCAGATGGATGCATGAGAATTTATACAACTCCCTAGTCATGTGATGGTTCACTGATGTATATACTAACACTGTGAAAACGCCTTTTGGTTTCTATATTATTTCTTCTGGTGCTTTCTCAGATGTAGTATTAGGACACACTTTATAACAAATATTATACCTATCTAATCAAATACTCGTATGGATCATGCCAATCATCTCCTTTCTATTGCCTTTAGATTTGTTATTAAAACTTTCTACTATGGCTTAATGCCAGTGCTACAAAATGAACCCTGAAGTTGATACTTACCCATCATATTGTCTATATTTCTTTTTAAGAATCATCAAGGAAACCCAAAAAACTAAAACATGACCAACTTATGGAAGTGCAGTGATTTTTATTTTATAATATCTAAGCCTCCCTAATTCCTTTTGGTAACTAATTAGTTGTGAATCTATGATCTAAACATGAATCTAAAAATGAATTAGTTTTAGTTACCAAAATCAGTTAGGAGCACCACAAACAACACCACTTTGCCTGGGTATATATGATAAATCGGACACACAAATGTCAGAGTGTATTAGTAACAGATCTACCAAAAAACACAGTTGTGGATTAAATAATACTTCCCCCCACTGAAAGTTCTTCTTTTCCAGTAACTAGACATTTACTTCTTTGTAGACTTCATTTCAGGTAGTAGAAGTAATTATTTGCAAAGTCAGCAAAGTGTTAAAGGAAAAAGGTTATATTTGCCAATTCAAAATAATTCTGGGATTAAAGTTTTTTTTTTTTATTTTTCAGTAATTTTCTTAGACAGCACTTCAATACTCAAAAACATATGGTGTTTACAGTTTCACCCACAGGCTATTTTTCCAAAATGACTTCACTGATGGGCAATCACAGGATTTGCAGAGTAGATTTTCATTTCTTAATTTTATTTCTGACTCTTAACTCTTTGCTACTATCACATCATCCATGGCCCTCGATGAGTTAACAGATTTATTATATTGTTAGAATCATAAAATTTGCATGTGTTCTTTAATCTATGTAAAGCAGGAGTGAGTTCTTTTATTTAGATTAATACATAGACATATGTATGGATATTACATAACATGTATGTCACTATTTTCCTTCTCCATATCTTCATATCTATCTCTATCCAGCCATCATCTATCTATGTTTTTTTCAAAGCTATAGAACCAACCAACTTTACTTACTTATTATAAAAAATATAGCATAGCATTTTAGCCATGACAAATACAACCACAGACAAGTATAATATAGTGGTTTCATTTTCTATACTTGAGCAATCGAACTTTTGAAAAAACAATCCAGATTTCAGAGCATTCTAGTCTATTGCTAGATGTGGAATCATTGTTGCCATTTGGGAAGTAGTAACTTCTACTTAGGCTTTTGTGTTCACATATTATATCTCAAGTAACTGAAATACATTTTTAATTGTGATATTTTGCCAGCTCAGCAAATTAGAAACTGCTGGGAACTAAGTCTCATGGAAGTGACTTAGCCATGTGTCAAAGCAAATAGAACATACATATATGAAAAGTCATACTTGTATGAAATGCTACTAGAATTTGAACCCATATCTATTTAGTTCCAAAATCCAACAATAGATTGGAAATACCAAGCTTATAACAAAAGGGGGAGTATGCAATAGTGATCCGTTAAGGCAGAATGTTGATCATTTCTACTACATCACTATTGATGATTAGAATGCTGTTCTAGCCTACCAGTGATTACATGGTTGGTAGACATCACTTGTACATGTGCGTTCCACTGTCTATACAGTGGAAGAGAGTAAAAAGCATTTGTTAAGAGAATTATCTCTGGAGTGATACAGATCTATGTTGTGGCTCAGGTTGTGTTGCATTCTAATTATACAATCATAGGCAAGAGACTTAACTGTTTTACGTTTCTATTATAAACTTATGTTCTAAAATAAACTTAGTTTTATCCCTTCCCTAAATAACCTGCCCTTTAAATATTAAAAAAATAAATTTAGTAATGTACTTAATGAATATGATTATTGATCTTTGTTGAAATAGTGCATGTGAAGTCTGCTATAAAGATTGCTTAACATATATTGAGCACTCAATAGTGTGATATTAATTATTATAAAATTTAATTTATAATATTCATATATCTTCATTCAATTACTTCATTATAATGCACCAGGGAAATTATATAAAATATTGCTGTATGGTACAGAAGTCTACCACATTATCATAAAAGAAAATAGAGTGAGTGCTCAGTGTTGGAATACTCTAAATGGAAAATGTTAGAGCATAGGTTGAGATTCACATTTTGTGTTTTATGTGAATGGTAGAAAGATGATTTAGCAGCCCTGCCTAGTCACCTATCACAATAGAAAATTGCTTGATATTCTAAGGTGGTCGGAAGGCAATGAGTACTAAATGAAACCATCCATGGTAAGCATCTACAGTATTGTTACCTTTTCCAATGAGAAAGTCGAGTTTCCCATAGATTTTATAACCTGCTCAACATCTTGTCAGTGAAAGAATCATGACTCACCCTCAGGTCACCCTAAGCTTATCTTCTCTCTATGACTCCATGATTTTAAGTGAACTCTCACATGCTCTTTGGAGGCTACCTATATCTCTCAACCCTGGACAGTTTCTAGAAGGATGCTTAGTCTGACTGGGCAGTGAGTGCCTACTAGTGAGTTAACCCTTCAGGATGGACCTTTAGTCAGAGTGGGACAGAATTGCTGGATATAGTCCAGATTACTCACCTGCACTGAGACAGTTTTAAGGCTTGTTCCTTAGCCTTGCAGACAGTCTTCAGCTGAATGGAGCCACAGCTCTGCACAGTGAATGTTGCTCACTATCCAACCTTTGAGTTTCCTTCTCCATTTCTCTCCTCCATTTTCCTTACCGTACTTCTTGGGTTCATCTCTTAAATGAATCCAAATGAATACAAATCCTGGGTTAATTTTGAGGAATCTAAACTAAAATCCCTGATATAAAATATGTGGAAATGGCACATATTTAATAGAATCAGCTTTGCAAACTCTGTGTCCTTGTGCCTCTGAGAGCTGCTCTGAACCACTGCTGGACTGGCCATGTCCATACACATTCATGGAGACTCTAGAATGGATGACCCCTGGGGCCCACCCAATTCTCATGCTATCATTTTTGGGGGGTTTATTATTCATCTCAATTCTTAGAGCTTGTCTTGGCTAATCAGAAGAAACCTGCAAGGTGATGGTGCGTGAATAGAGGTGAAGTAGCACGTTCAGGTTTTTGTATAATAAGTAAATTTCAAAATAGGTAGAATCTTTAATTATCCTCAGAGAAATCAATTAAGATATCTAGGTCTCATCTGAAAAATATAGTAACTTTTTAATGAGAATCTACAACAGGGATTTCTTTGGGTTCCAAGTGATGTTAAAATTCTTCAGGATATCCAGATTTGAAATTTTTAATGATTTTTTTATATTTACAAATTTTCAAATTTTAGTATCAGTCTGTGTTCATTGTAGAAAAATTTGGGAATGACAGGAAATGTTGAAGTAGAAAACAAATAATTTTTTTTCTTCCATTCTTCAATTTTATTTCTATATGGATAGACATAAATCAGTATGTACATATAAATGATATAAATGAACACACACTTATTTAAACATTAGCATTACATTTGTAGTTTGCATCATTTGAAAAATGTAACATGTCTCATAGTATTTTCCAATATTAATACTCTTTAAACCATCCTACTCCATAATTGATTTCATTCTTTTTCTGCTTTAGAACACTGATTCTGTTTCTTATGTGTCAACATTACAGTAAGAATAGGCAGAAGTCTTTGCTTGAATTTCGGTTTTAGAATTAACTTCTAGACATGGGATTACCGGAGCACCTTTAAACCTGTCAGAGGTTTTTGGTCTTCAAAAGAATCAACATGGTCTAACCAAGAGCACATAAGTGTGGATTTCTTTTTTAAAAATCATTTAAAAAATTAAAAAGCAAATACCATAATGAACTGAGTTCTAGCAGCCATGCCCAGTATTTTTAAGACCAGTATTCTGAAACTGTCACTGAACACTGCTCAGAGCTTAACTTTTCAAACTTGCCTTTGCTGTTGCTATAGGCTACAATTTAAATTGTAAGTTCTTTCTTGGGGAGGACCTGATGATGTTGCACATCATAAAATCCTCATGAAGCTGGTAGAATTGTGGTGAAATGTCTTGTATTTGCACAGTTTTGTTCATTTTAGGCAGAGTCTGAGTTGGCAGGCATTTTCTTGATGCAGAGGAAAGTGAAAGCAGTGGAAGCATGACCCTTTGCTTTTGGAAAAAGAAAGAAAAAGCAAGAGTATTTCAATAGCAGGTGGCTGAACGAAACCACAGCTATGGAGTTTAAAAAAAATTTCCTTCAGTTTGTAGAAAAAAAAAATACTGATAACTCATTTGGATGTTTTCTTTTTTTTTATTGCAGTATTATGCAAGGAAAGTGGTACTTAAAAAGCCATAATCCATTGCTAAAGGCATTAGTTTCCTTTTACAGTTCAGGTGCAAATACAATATGCTGTGAAAGACAGGTTATATTCTTTAATGCTTCTAATAAACAGGGTAGGATTGTGATCCATGTGAATTTTAAATCTTAGAACTTTTCAACTAGGAATTTTAGTGAAGATAAGAGCTTTAAAACCACAGCAGGAACTCAAAACCCAGCTAACATGGCCCATTATTAACAGAGACACTTTCCTACATGACAGTAAACTTACCAAGTGATTCTCTCCTTTCAGTTAGGTATTTAAGGAGCAGTTTAAGTGCACGAAAGAAGTATTTTGTGGTATTAGAAATTATTTGAATGTTTCAACCGGGAAACTTGATAGGCACCTTTTCAGAGACACTCAGGGATTTTCAGCAGTTGGGTTATAACCTGTAGGTGCATGTCATGTGGTTAGGCAGACTTTGCTGGCCCCAAGTACAATCCTCTAAACCTCAGTATTTTCTTTCTCCTGCCTCCTTCCCTCTCTCTGCTCTGTTTATGTGTGTGGGAGAGGCCTGATGAGTGTGGCTGATCTCTCCCAGCTGTGGCCTCTCCGCTCACCCTAATTTCTTTCTCCATAGCTCATTTGGACCCAAGCAGTGGTGAAATTGCTGACTGGCGAGTGTGTCTTGCCACAAAGCCATCGGCAAGACATGGCCACAACCGAAAGAGCATGAAGGATGGAAAACACCATCTGGACCATGCAATTTAAAGAGCATAAACCTCTCTCTTTTCATTTCAGAAAAATCAACCATGCAGCCTTTTGCTGCTTTCTGCTGTGGCCAGAAACCACTTAGATTGCAATCCTCCGTTAGTGAAAGAAAAAGTCCAAGGGGACTCCAGATAGGAAAAGGACTCTGTCCTTTTCTGGCTCAGAGCATAGACAGTGGCTCCCAACTCTACCTCTGTCATTCACGGCTCTGAGAGTGCTCACTAGGCTCCCCGAGGACTTATTTCTCAGTTGTTGGTAGACAAGGAGCATTTGTTTTCCGTTTATGTGTGGCCCAGAATGAGCAGGGCATCCCAAAGAGTCAGGTTCATGCACATTTGGGAAAAACGCAAAAATACCTCTTTCTGATTCTCAACTAGATTTAGTCACTTTTAACTTCATCAGTTGTGAAGACCCATAGATTGGGTATTCTGGTGAATTCTCTCACCCTCCCGTGCTTCTGACTGTACCCAGTGCTTGTATAAATAAATAAATAAATCTTTAAAAAAAAACAAAACACCATAGTGGTACTTTGTAACAGTGATCTGGTTGCTTTTATTTTAATTGCTATTCAAAACTCAACATACAGCCATGAGGGTAATTAAATAATGGTTTTCTCAGTGATTTCGGTTCATCACAAATAGCTTTCATCTCTGTTGAGGGCGGTGAGAGAAGTATTTCCATATGGTGAGGACAACACTGGACTAAGGATTAGTCACTAACAAGCTGTGTGACCTTAAGCAAGTTATCTAACCTCTTCAACCTTCGTCTTTATCTGTGAAAGGAGACTTGAAATGCTCTCCATCTCTGAAAACCCAAACTTCTTCCCAAATCTTCAGAATGTAAATTGAGGAGGAAAAAGCTGCCATTTAATACCTGTTATGTGGCAGCATCAGGGAAGAATACAAGACACATTCTACATGTATTGCTCATTGAAATCATGAAGGGGAGTTGGCAATACTTTAATATGTCTTGATTATAGATTTATAGATGATAGAGTTGGGACTTAAAACAGTTAAGGAATTTTCCAGTGCCACAAGTGATAGAGCTGGAAAAAAAAAAGCTCAGGCCTCTCCGTACCAAAGCTTGACTCTTGATAATTTCTGAGCATTTACTATAGGCATAGTTGTTTCCATACATTATCCCATTTAGTCTTCGAAACAATTTTGGAAGGTTGGCATCATCATTTCCATTATGGAGATACATAAAAATTAAAAGAAATTCAAAATCTTGCCAAGAGTGACACAAGAGGTGTGGAACAGAATGGCCAGGATTCATTCCTTAGATTAATTCCTTAATCAAGCATTTTTGACTTATCCCAGCTGGATGCCTGAACCAATTGAACTTTGTTGGATTGTTAATATTTTGTTTACTATTTTGTTTAAACTTTGGATTTGACTTCATGCCAAATGTCATGGAAAGTATCATTTATTTTCACCATTGCGCAGTCTTTCATAATCCTAGAACAAGTTTGGATTAAGCTTCAGACTCCAAAGAAAACCTTGGAGGACCTGAAGGACTGTAGGTTGGTAGGGGATAGTAATATCACTGAGATCAGATCCACACAATTCAATTTTATAAAGTAGACATTTGAAATTAAGATTAAAAGTTCAAAAATTTCTTTGGAAAAGACAAGTAGACATTTCCTTGAAATCTAGAGCGCATAATGAAATATTTGATATTTTTTCCTCACATTTTTATAAAGGCATTAACATACATTGGAAACTTATCAACTGATAATTGTCAAAAAGAGGTTGCAGGAGGGGCCTCCCTGGTGGCACAAGGGGTGAAGACACAACATATGAAGCTGTCCGCAGCCTCTGCAGCACAAGTTCGATCCCCGCCAGGGAGCTACCACATGGTGCAGCAGATCTCTCCTGACTCGCCCGCTGCTCCCCTCAGCAGTGTATTTCAGTGGATTGGCCTGTTCTGCTACCCACTCTGTCTCTGGTGAATCCTCTCACCCCTTGCATGTCTGGGGTGTATGCATAAATAAATAAATCTTAAAAAAAAAGAGAGGCTTCAGGAGTGGACAAAATCTGTTAGTATCCACCTGAATGTGGTTAGTTTGTCAATAAGTGTAGTACCACTTATTCAGTACTGTTCATGGTTTCCAAACATGGTTGATTAGGATTATTTGGGAAGCATAAAAAAATTCCCATCTCTGGGTCTCCATCCAGTTTTGCTGAGGGGGCAGGAGGAATTCCCAGGGCATGTGCAGTTTTTTAAAACTTCTCAGATGATACCATGTGTTACCAGTCTGGGGAAACACTGAGCTAGGAGGGCAGCTAGCTGTTTAGTAGTCTCTTGAAGAAAATCTATGAGAAGGAGTTGTGATGCTGTTTTTGGATGTGCTTCTAGAAGGACTTTGGTTTCCTATAAAAGCACAAAGAGAAACTCACTCAGATGTCATTTTGTAAGACTGACCCCCGAGTCAAAGAATTTTCTTGTGATTTTACCTATTTTTTTTTGCTTTGTCCAAAGGGTAACTCTCCTTATTTTTCTTTAGTGTGAACAGACATTTAACAATTTAATCAGTGCTCTATGTTTTCTGGGGTTAGACGAGAAGTAAAGAACACTTTCCCTTTCTGCCAGCTTTTTTCTGTGCAACAAACTTCTTATTTTCTTCTTTCCTTATTCTAATAAGATCATCTTTTAAAATGTAAAAAAAAAAAAAAAAGTAAAGAAAACTGCATTCTGAAACTATGGTGGATTCTTTTTGTGAAGAAACTTGGGCCAGAATGCACTGTCAGGAAAATTATACATTAGTTTTCAAGAATTCTCTTGAGAAATATGTTTTAGAAATGTGTGCACCATATATCAGGATATTTTATTTCCTTTTAAGTCATACCATATATTTTGACATGCTCTCAACTTAACAAAATGTCTTAGTACTGAAGGACATTTTGTTGTTATTAATTTGCTTTAGATTTATAATGTTTTTTTGTCATTATATGTATATGATTTAAGTTTTTCCATATTCTCTGAGCTGCAATTAAATTGGTTTGCATGTGAGGTTTTTTGTTTTGTTTTGTTTTTGAGATGATGGGAAGGGCAAGAATTATATTTGATTGTGTGCAAAGAATGAATAGGAATTTCCTGTGGACTATAAAAGAATGAGTAGATTTTAATTAAGTGAAAGGAGAAACTAATATTACAGATATTCAGGATAAAATCAGTCTCTAGGAAAAACCTAATATCTAAGATGGTAAAGCTCTATAAATTTTTGATGTAATAGGACATTTCATTTGCAATATTTTTTCCCCATAGCTAGTTATGGTTAAGAGTATTTCTTAAAAATTAGTCAAGGAAGTGCTAAAGGCAGAGCTAAGAAAAAAAATTCCTCTACTGTGTTTCTTGTTGAGAACAGTTTGGTTTAGTTGGTCTGAAGTGTTCCAATAGTGACAAGGCCAAAAATCAGTATCTAACATATGTGGAAAGCATATATTAGTGTTTTGCAGGCAAAGGGAAAAAAAATCAGGATGTGATAGGTCTATTCCATTGATTTTAGAAAAATAAACATACGCACAATACAAATGTTCTCAGAGCATGAGGGCTAATGACTGCAGGTCTGTTTGTTTTTAATCATTTAAATTCCATCAGGGAAAAGTCCTCTGAAAGGAATATTAAAATCCAAATTGAAATTCTCATTTCAAATTAAGTTCTTAGGGAAGGGGGCAGGGTAGAGATAGAGTTTTAAGCTGTGAATAATGCAACATGGATTGAAGATGTAACTGGAGTTTATGCTCTCCACAAGGCCATTTGAACCAGAGCCTTCTTGGGAAGGCTTGTGCTTTGTTTGCTGGGTCTGTATGTGCTCACACTTAGTGTGTGAGGCTATCACAGCACTGCCCTGGGCATCCTTCTCTGTGCATCTGAGGACAGCTGTCTCTCTAATCTGTCTGGGTGCTCCCCCTCAGAAATGGCAGAACTGCAGGGCTCTGAGTCAGAAAAGGAGACTCTTGTGCATGGAACAATTCTCTCTTCTCTATTCCAAGCAAAGTAACCCAAAGATACAATTCACATTAGCTCAGGTGAAGTATGTCGCTTTCCATGAAAGAGTTCCCTTTCTCTGAGCTTAATCAAGATAGTTTTTGATATGAGTTCCCAGGCAAGCCAATCACCGTCTCTATGTTCTAGGGTCACATCTCAAATGTAACCATGCCAAGCTGTTTTGAAAATACTCACTATTGGTCATTAAAAAGTCTTATTTTAGAGAACGTGCTTAATTTAAGAAAAAAATCATATTATTAAAATAACTTATTAATTTACTGTCCATTAGTACAAATATGTTTACATTAGGAAGGGAACGTGGAAAATGAAATGTTACCGCCAAATGAATTCTGATCAGTCTTATAATGAACTACTTACTTTAAGGATGAAAAGCGAATGACTAGGATTTGGGGTTACTTGAATTATTTAGGGAGTATCTTTCCTTTGTTCTGTGGTCTGGATGACCAGGCCCCTTCTGTAAACACAAGCTTCAGCCCCAGGCAGGCAATGGCACTTTCCTAACTCAACTCATATGCTTTGGATATGTTCAAAATTCTAAATGAGGACACAGTAAGCTAATATCTCAGTGAAATAAAACAAGCCAGTAGGTTTGTGGGAATGGCAAAATCAACCAGGGCACAATCCATCAGTCTTTGGGGTGAGTATTGATGTTTAAGTCATTATGCACATTAAGAATCTTCCAGGCTGCTGTTACTGCAGTGGTTCTTTGTATTTTCTGGGGATTGGTAGTGCCAACAAAAAGCTAAACATTCAGCTGTGTCTAAAAATATCACAGTTATAAGTTCAAACCATTGTATTGTGGAACTATGTATAAAGCCTATGCCAGCAATCTGGAGTTAAAAATTTATTGAAAAAAGAAGAAAGAACCTGCGGTTGTCTTCCCCTTAGAACCCTGCAAGAAGTTCAGACATTAGCGCAGTCGGTAGAGCATTTTGAATATCAATGATTCACTGCCTCCTTATTTCATAATTCTAGTCTTCATTCCAGGATTTTTCCCAGCTAGGCAGAACCTGAAGGGGGTGACTATGTATGGATGTGTGTATGTGTGGATATGGAGATCCTTGTGTGTGTGTGTTTAACTAGATGTATTAAGAAATGAGTCATGTTAAACTCACTGTACAGAATGAGTTCTGAAAAGTGGCCTTTAAACTTAGTGAGTAGGAGGGCCTCCCTGGTGGTGAAAGGGATTAAGCACCGCACTCTGAAGCAGTCTGCAGCCTCTGTAGCATGTGTTCCATCCCTGGCCAGCCAGGGAGAAACCGACATGGTGCAGCAGACCTCTCCTGTCTCACCCGCTGCTCCCCTCAGCATTGTATTTCATCAGTCTGCCTGTTCTGCTCCCCACTCTCACCACCTCTACCCCTGACCCCTGCATCCTCTCACCACCCCCTCCCCCGCATCTCTGACCTGTGCCCTAGTTCTTGTATGCATAAATAAATCTTTAAAAAAATTTGTTAAAAAAAACCAAAAGCATTAATTTTTTTTTTTTTTTTAAAAAACCAACAACTTAGTGAGTGGGGAAAAACAGTAAAAAAATAAAAAAAACAAAAAACAAAAAAACCACAGAAACCCTGTAAATGATCACCACAGAAACAAAGGTAGAATGTTGAGATGGCTGTGGTTTGTGAAGAATTGAGGAATTGATCAAGCATTAGGGCATTCTTTTTCTTTAATGGAAACAAAAATGAAGCAGGTGGATAATGTGGCCAAAGATTCAGGACTATATTTTCTACTTTTAGCATTTTGATTTTAGTGTAGCAAACTGTTGTGGTGAATGCTTGAGTGTTGGTATTAATGTTTTATGAAAGATATATATTTTCCCTTTAAATATGTGATTTAAAAAAAGACATGCTCACTGGTTGGATACATTTTTCTTACATTGAGGAGCCAAATATCCCCCCCACCCCCAACATATCTGTGATTATTATTTAATGGGAAAACATTTTGCAGGAAAAATGTGTTCCCTTAATAGGCCGTTCCTGAACAGAGCTTCTGTTTATACAGTCTCTGCTCTGGTAGGATGTTTTTTATATTTTAATAATTTTATTTAATTTTTTAATATATTTTTACACTGTTCTTCATTTTTTTACAATGTATGCTTTCTCATCTCAGTTATAGTCCCTGTGAGATTCCCACCACCAATTCATCTGTGTACCATCACCATAGTCCCTTGTGCTCTTTCCACCCATTTTGATCCCACACCCTTCTCTTCCCCTGCAGAATGTCTCTGGTTTATAGTTGCTGTTGATTTTGATTTTTACTTTATTATAATAACTTTTTCCCCCTGATCCCTTATTTGGATCCTCTACATTCCTCCTGTAAGTGAAACCATCCAGTAATTTTCTTTTTCTTTCTGGCTTATTTCACGGAGCATAAGCCCTTCCAGTTCCATCCATGTTGCTGAGAATGGCATGAGCTTATCCTTTTTGATTGCTGAGTAATATTCCATTGTGTATATGTACCACGTCTTCTTGATCCAGTCATCTATTTTGAGGCATTTGGGTTGTTTCCATAGCTTACCTATTGTAAATAGTGCTGCACTAAACGTAGGGGTGCAGGTGTCCTTTCGAAATAATGTTTTTGTGTCCTTTGGGTAGATACCTAGGAGTGGAATTGTTGGATCATATGGAAGCTCCATTTTTAGCAGTTTGAGGAAGATACACACAGATTTCCATTGTGGTTGAAGTAGTTTGCATTCCCATCTGGTAGGAATTTTTGTTGGGACTTAACCACACTTTACCCATTTTGCTCATTGGAGCAAAGATTCAATTCTTGAGTGACTACCTGTAATTAGAACCATCTGTAAGTAGTGACCCTGTCTGAAGTGATATTCACAGAGACCACCTATATACTTAAAAGAAAAGTAGACACGAAATAAACCTTGCAGTCTGGTTCTGTACATTACTTGCCATGTAGATTTACCATATTCATATGATATGACACATAAGAATCATAACTTCCCTTGTATTCACAATACCAGTGGATTTGTTTAAGAACAATGGTAGGTCACAAAAAATTAACTCATGCTTTTGGAGCTTGTATATTTGGAAATGTTCTTCAAGTCTTCCTTATGCTTTATGGAAAAATATTCTGCTCCTAAATGATTGGTTTCTCTTCTTCCTCCAAAGTTACTTTTGATTCCAAAGTACCCAGAAATTAAAATATCAAGTTGAAAATGACATCTGTTCTGAGGCAGTGTGTTTTAAACAAACAAACAAAAATTATTTTCCTTGTAGAACAAATAGATATGTCAGAATGTATGACTAAGCCTCAGGAGGTGCAGTAGGCAAAATAATGTCCCACAAAGATGTCCATGTATTAATCTCCACAGTCTGTGAATATATTACTTTATATTGTGAAGGTGAATTAAGGTTGCAAATAGAATTAAGGTTATTAATATGTTGACTTTAAAAGAGGGAGACTTCCCAGGTAGGTCCAATGTATTCAAAGTAGCCCTTAAAAGTAGAAGAGAGAGGAACAGAACAGGAGGCCATAGTGATTTGATATGAGAAAAATTTGAGCCACCTTTGCTGGCTTTGAAGGCAGAGGAAGGGGCCACAAGCCGAGGAATGTGAGTGGTCTCTAAAAGAAAACAAGTTCTCTCCTAACAAAATGAATTCTCCCCTAGAATCACTAGAAAGAAACACATCGCTGCCAACACAGATTTTAGCCCAATGAGACTCATTTTGGACTTTTGACCCATGGAATCACTAGAAAATAAATTTGTATTGCAGCACTGTTTGTGATAATTTGTAACAGCAACAACAGAAAACAAATTTATTTGTTAAGCATCTTGATCTGATTTTGCTAATTCCTTTTTTTCTGAGATGTGAACTGAGAGGATTATGATTTAGCAAAAGGCAAGGGTACTAGTGCTCACCTTCACCCTTCCATTAACTAGCATATTTTTAGCACAGAGACATTCAGAGCATTCAAAATTGTTGGGCACATACGTCTGTGTACTTGATGGAACTCCTTACTTGATTACAGGCTCATAATATTGAGCTGCATGTTCAAAACTTGAATAGCTTTTGGAAACCTGTTTGGTGGGACTAAATTATCAAAAAGTACAATTTAATTTTAGGCAATTCTGTTCCATAATGTGAGTTTATGTTGGCTAACTGGCAAGTGAAAACAATCCAAGTCCAAGACCAGCAAGTTCTTATTTTGTAGTCAGTTATAAAAGCATAATAAGGAAGGAAGAGAAAGAGGGGTTGGGGCAATAAAGAGGGAGGGAGGGAGGTGGGGGGGAGAGAGAGACACACAGAGAGAGAGAGAGAGAGAGAGCCAGAGAGCCAGAGTGCACGCAAGCATGAGGTTTCAAGCTCTCAGAAGATTTTTTAATTAATATCCTAGCCCCAGTCAATCTTAGTAGAAAAAGACTCAATTATGCAGTATTGGTTAAGGAATAGTTTTGCTGTCAAAAAGCTTGTATTTGTTCTGACTGAATGTGATTCAGGTAACCCCAGTGGGATGACAAAGTCAGATAAAGTTGATATCTGACTGGGTTTGCATGACCAATAACCTTTCCAATTTAATAGAATAAATAGTGCCTCCATGTGTGTTTAACATACTGACATTATCTATACTAGAATGAATTATTTTTGAAGGAACAGCTGGATTTTCTGACAACATGGTAAGGAAGACCTGTGATATAATGACATTTTATCATTTGGATTCAAATATACCAAATACATCATGTAAAAATTTCAAGGATTAGCCCATGTTGCTGATGATAGTCCTATCTTGCTGTTCTTATATGATAACCATGACCCAAGGTATAGCTAATAAATGGAATCTAATATAAAACCTTAAGATTATAGAAAAGCATGGCCATTTAAAAATTTTCTCAAAGCTTGATTCATTAATTCATTATTATGTGTATGTGTGAAAATACCTTCATATTTTTCTTATTGCTGTTTACAAATTAAGAACATTAGACTTTTAACAGTACATTTACAAATATGAAATAATTTTTGAGCTTTTCAATGTCATATTTAGGAAATTGTGTCAAAACTATCAGCAATGGTGACTGTTAATATTTTAATGTATTTTTAGTATTACAAATTACAAATTAAGAGAGAGAAAGAAAATAAACATGTATACTTGTCAAGTATTTTAACTTTCTATATAGGAAATGATATACAGCTAAGGGCACTATCTAGAGGGAATATGGTTGATGGGTCAGGCAATATATCTTAACATTTTGTGGCTCACTGATTGTGGCTCATCTGAAATGTTGATGAAATCTATGGCTCCTCACCTTGGAAAAATGTTGTCTCTCTCTCTCTCTCACTCACATACACACACACACACACACGATTTCACACATGATATACTATGGCAAAAAGCTTATAAAGTCCTTGAAGCTCATTCATGAACTGCTCAATATTAAGAACAAGTTGTGGTTTTCTTGTCTGAACTGATTTAATACAATCAACTTGAACTTTGGGTCCTCAAAAGGTTTCAGGAATCTGGTACTTCTATATTGTAAGGAATGAATTATTTGAGACACATTGTAATTTCAATTTTTTGGTGAAGTCTAGATTATTGTTTCTGTTCAAAACCTAGGGTTTTAAAGATGGGAAGTGAATTCTAGGACTGAGAGTAAGGAATTCAGACAAAGTGAAATATTATCAAGTAGAAGCAGATTCTGATTTCCCCAGCTAGATATGTGAGGGGATTTTAAAGTAGGTAGGAAAGAACAAGAGGAGTTCCCCTTGCTATATCATCAAGCCTGGCAGGATCTCATCTACAGGAGATCTGGATAGAGGCTCCAGGCTTACAGAAAGAGATCCAGTACTTTAGTGTGCAGATTCTCAGGATCTCATTTTGTAACTTGATTTAGAGAATGATTGGCCAAGAGGTTTGGAGTCGGGAATGATGACGTAATATATGTTGTCACTAACTTGATCTTAAATCTTGATCTTTGGAGGTTAGCAATTTTCATTAGAATTGGGACAAGAGGCAAGCTGGATTGAGTTTATGTGTAGGAATAAAGCCACAAATCAGCCATAGATAGAAAAACAATACTAATCTGGGCCCCCAAATATGATGGATTCTTTTGGGAAAGCATATACATTTTCCCACATGACATATATGTATCTCTGAATAAAGTAATCTATGTCTTTAGGCAAATTTTAGCCTGATCTCATAACACTTACTCCATGAATGTCTTCTAGATCACTCCTTTCTCCCTGATCAAAATTATTAGTGATCTAACTAGGAACAATGAGTTTGAATCCCCAGTAGAATTTCTGATGGCAAAATGACTTTCATCTTTGATGACAATTTTTGTAACATCACTAGGGTTTCATGTTCTCAACTCAAGACACTGTGTCTATTTTTTTATCTTGTTCTAGCATGTACACACATGCACTAAGTATTCCCAAAAATTCATCTTTGAGACAAGACTTTGTGGTGCAGAGCTAACTTTATTGATGGTTTTGGGCTTAGTATATTTCAACAATTCAATTGAAAATAAAATGTTCAAAGTGTGTGTGACAGGGACAAATAAGGTGAATCTAGCCTTTTGTTCCATAAGCCTACTCATAGATTCGGGTATGAGACTGTGTCCACAGGAAGAATAACCTTTTAAAACACAAAAAGACATCACACCAATCACCTGCCAGTTATTTTGCTGAGCTCTTTCAGAAGAAGCATCTTTTCTGACTTTGAACAAAAGCTCTATATCTAGCAGCAGCTCTGCCTGTACTAAATTGTCTTTTGGTCCTTTTGCCATATTGCTCAGTAGTTGTTCTGAACAACCCTGTGGGTAGACAACATGGGTTTGAATTCTGACTTTGCCACATTCTGGCGGTGTAATAGATGGCAAACTACTTCATCTATTAGTATCTCCTTTTCCTCATTTGTAAAATAGGATTAATAAAGGTTTTCCCTACTTTATAGAATCATTGTGAAGACTAAATGACATATAAACATGTAAAGTGCTTAGAAACGTAGTCTAGCACGTAGTCCTCAATAAATGCTAGTTATTAGTATTCTCCTAAATACGTCACCTTATGTAGTAAATGACGTTTAATAAAATAAAATTTGTAGTAGTTTCATGTTACTGACACCTCAACCTGACATTTAAAGTCTGCCTAGCACATCAATTCAGTCACATACCCTAACTTCAGTGTATTATAAAGCCTCCACTTCCACCACAAGAGCTTGCTTGCAACAGTCAGGCACACTTGAGCCTCCTCTTGTGTTATTGAGCATACCTGGTGTACAACTTACATGGTGCATTCCCACATACACTTGATATATGAATGGAAAGGTCAGAGAAGAAAATTTTCTCCCCCAGTAATGAATGAAAGAATAAATGAAGAAGAGCAAATCTAGGAGTTCTTCAGCAGATAGTAAATAAGAATTTAAATAAAAGGCTTTTTATTGGGACATCTACTAGTGGGGTGTAATATGCCTACCACTGGTGTGTTTATTTGTATGCAAAATTGCAAGGCAAATGCCTTCCCCTGTTTCTTTCTGCTAACACATTTCACTTAAATTAAGATACCAGTATCTCTCTGAGATACCTTATTTTGAGAAAGGATTAAAATCTAAAATGTATGATGTTACAAAGAGTGACATTTTGCTCTGCAGCTGAGGAGTGGAGTGTGTAATTCGCCGCCCCCCACCCCCAACAAGTTGCCTTCAAATATCACCCTTTGGGCTGTTGCTTAATTTACAGGAATGTGAGTGTAGTTTGAATGTTAATTAATGAAAGAGAAAAAAGAAAATGATGAAAGAGGAAGGGCATCCTGACCCCTAGTGTTTATTTTTCTGCTCCTCTTCACTAGTGCTGGTCTTGCTGCCACTTCAGACTATTTAATTGGTCTCGTTTCCATCCTTATGACCTAGTTCTTTCTGTTTTGTGACTATCCCTTCGGTGTGAGAGAGAGGCTAAATGCCATTGATTTCCTTCTTTAATTTTGGTGATTATTTTCATGCCCAGAGGAAAAGAATCATCTGAGAAGCAATCTTAAAAGCTGTAACAATCTGGCAAGGCTCTCTAGAGTGGATGAAGCTATGGAGAAGATTTAAGTGCCCATGGGTAAATGAAATAGTTGGCTTATCTGACCTTCTGCTTTTGAAGCTGGCATGCTGACAAAGTGTCACACAGCTAAGCAGAAGGTCTCTGTTCTGACTGGGAGAAACACTGAAGATTGCTACTCCTTAACAACTCTGGGCTGGAAGGAGGAGACCTAGTTTCCATTCTGAGCTTTGTCAGTAAGTCTTTTAACTGGGCTGCATCTCAGTTTTTCATCTGTAAAATGAAGGGTCAGTCAATAAAATACTACTCACCAGACATCGTTTTAAGGGCTGGCAAGGTGGCCGTGAATACAACTGACAGCATTCCTGCTCTTGGCGTGTCAGGGTGGGGCGTGTGCAGGGAATGGAGAGGATCAATAGACTTGCAAATTAATACAGAAGAAAATTCCAGATACTGATAATAGTTGCGGAGGGAAAAATTGGGTGGAATGTTAGAAAGTGACGAAGGTGGATTAGGGAAGTTCTCTTTGAAGAGACAGGTGTTTAAGCTGTACCTGAACCTTGAGTATGAGTGGTGAGGTATGCCAGCAAATCCTAGAGAGTAGGGACAGTTTGTGCAAAAAATGACTCAAAGCCTAAAATTATATTAGTGTCCTAGAGGGACTGGCAAACTGCCAGTATGAAGAGAATGAGGGTAGAATGACAAGATATGGGATTAAAGAGGTGAACAGCGGGCATGGAAGACCTTGTTGACATTGTAAAGGAGATTTTAAATCCACTGAAGCAGCTTTGTCTTATAGAAATAAAATGTGAACCACATATGCAATTAATTACTCAACTCTGCCATTGTAAAGTATGAGATGCTTTAGGCAGTACATGAAAGGATGCGCTTGGTGGTGTTCCAATAAAACTTTATTGGTGAACACTGGAATTTGACTTTCAGAAGTTGTGAAATATTATTGATATTTCTACAATCATTGAAAAATGTAAAAAATTATTCTTAGCTTGCAGGATGTACACAAAGGGATAGCAAGAGGAATTGCTGCCTGGAATGTGCTGAGCCCTGGATCGGTCTGCTTTGGCAGTAGTTAGGAGGCAATGGTGCTGGAGAGCTGAGGCAGAGCAGTGGCAGGAATATGGTCCCCATGGTAGAGCTGGCAGTACTTGCTGATAGTCTGGGTATTGGGCTGAGGAAAGTGAAAAGTCAAAAATTATGGTACTAGACTTCATTTTGAACCTGAACAGAGAGTTTCTGAGGCTCTCTTTAGTTCCAACAGTGGAATCTGTTTTTTTTTTTGATCAGAGTCTGGAATGATGCGCTTTCTCCTCCTTGAGTGGATGCATTCCAGTGTCTGGGAATTGTAAACCTGGGAATTTTCTCTGCTAAAGGGCTATTGTGTATTTTGGTTCTTCACGGACAACCTCATTAAGCCATTTTATAATTTAAAACTTTAATGTGGTGGAATTTCATAGATCTTACGGTATACATTTGCATGCACCTAGCACTATACTGCTAGGCTCCTGTCTAAAGGGATTCAACTTGCTTGCTTTAGAGCAGGTTCTGTGGAGCTTCTAGATCATTTAAGTTCTACTCACCCCTCTTTTTTTTTCTCCATTCAATTATAGTAATCTCCAAGTGAACCAAGATTTTCACAGGTTAAAAAAGTAATTGATTTGTTTTTAGCTTTTATTTGGATGTATCCTTTCCCCTCAAATACATTATGTATCTCCAAAGAAACTCATAAATTATAGACTAAGCAAAAGTTAAAATTAGACCTGAGTGTGGTGTAATGCCCAAAGGAAACTACTCGAAAGGTTACAAGCTGTCAAAAAAACAATTTGTATGGTTAAAAGCCACACTGTTAGATGCTGTTAATGGAGTATCTATAATGATTATTTGGTCATTGCTTGCTTATGACGTCTGTGTGGCAACTAATCAGTGTATTTCTTTGGAAGCCAGAGACACCCAGAATTCGGCACCTATGATACTAGAGAAGTGTGTGAAAGAATGTGTTGTTCCACATCAAAAACACCGCACCTCTTCTCTCTCCAGATTTTAATAATTCCCCACCCCTCCCAAATTGTCATTGGTGCTGATTGCAAGAATAAAGACTACTTACTTCAGTGAAAGGATCATAAAGTCAATCATGTGGATAAAATTACTGAGCCATCCAGCCAGCTGGTCTCTATTTGGCTCCACTTTGGTTCATTAGTTTATGGGGTGAATTCACTCCATATTTAAGGAAAGCAAAAACGGCATCAAAACTAGTTTGTAATTAATTGCAGCTTTTTAGAAAGGAATGCATTTGCAAATGGAGAATATGCAATGTCAGATCCTGATTTCTGGTTATGTTATGATCTATCTGAAATGCAGCCTTCTTTGGTGTTTGTGTTAACAGAGGGTACAGGTACAGGTTAGGTGCCTTTTCAGGCCTTTGCTACTATTAACGGTGCTTTAAGAGTTTCTCTTGACTGACTTCAAAATATTTAAAATAACACATTGTTAGTTGACCAGAGCTTGTATACCTCTAAATAGTATGAGTCACTTGGAACCTAAGCTTATAATCTTGGCGCCTGTCTCGTATTGTCATTCAGGTGATTAGATGGGCTTGTGCAACTGTAAGCTGACATTGAAATGGCTATATATCACAAAAAACATTGTTGCTTCCATGCTTTGTTAGTGGCAAAATGGCTAATGTTAATTACTTGGGCATTTAATCGACCCAGAAATAACAAATACGTGATCCTCTTGATTAGGAAACCTTTTATAAAAAGACATAAAAGCAGTCAAGCAACTCTGGACTGTGCGCCTCCACATCTAACTCCTCATAACAACTGCCAAAGTAAGTGCAGAGGACACAAATGATTTTAAACAAAAGGAACCCAGTAGGATGGAGCACTAATATTTAATGCTAACTCTCATAAACAGAGAAAGGAAAAATCTGTTGAGCAAAGAAGCCAAATGTCATAAATATGCCTCCCTATGTCAAAGACTGGAATTAGTTCTCACAGAACACAAGAGGCAAAACAGAACTTCACTTGGCTACTTCTGGTAGAAACAATCCGCCCTGGTATAAGTCAGCCACTGACAAAGCATTTCTTTGAAAGTGATGGGTATTCAGGATATAAACCCTGTGGCTCAAGAATATAAGCTCAGAATGTGTTTGGGGGGGGATGTCCTAGTGCACAAATCCCTGCCAGATGCCAGGAGACATAAGCACCACAGAACTCGCTGTGACGTTTGCAACATCTTTGGACCACACCTCACCCCCTATGTCTCTTCAAATCCTGAGCCCTCTGAACTTGCAAAAAATTCTCCGTGCATTGAAAGTTAAAGGAAAAGTCAGCACCATGGAAATAGGCCACTAGAGAAATGAGTTTATGTCAAATGAGGGGTTGAAACCCTCATTTGACGTCAGAGACTGAAGCTTAGAGAAAGGAAAATTGGGATGTCACTTGTGCAAATTACCTATCTATTTAGTTGGTTGGGGTAATTGGTAGAGCATTTACAAAATGACCCTACTATGTATTTTAACTAATCTTCAAGAAAAACCTTGAAATTTAAGTAGGGAAGGTGTTGTCTTCAAGATGTCACAGGTAAAGGAGATGAAATTGAGAGAGATCAAGTTATTTGTCAAAGACCACATAACTAGGAAGTCCTGATCCCTCACAGCTAGCTCCTTTGACTCTGAATTTTTCATTTTCCTAAATTGCCTCCAGATTTAAGTTCCTTTTTCTCCTCACACAGTAGCCAAGCATAATGAGGAGTTGAAGTTTGAGGAAAGAAAGAAAAAAGAGTGGAATTAGCTTTGTGTCTAACTCCACAGATGATAGCGTTCTCAATTAGATATGTTGATTGGTGAGCAGACTGGTGGAGGAGAAAACCTAGAATTTTGGAAATGATACTTCATAGATTAGCCAGTCTTAGTATTCTTAGAATCTATTTTTTCCTCTTTTAAAGTCCCTCAAAATTTCCCCCTCAAAATGAAAGCCGGCACAAAATGAAGGCAAAGCGAATTTTTGCTTAGGAAAAATGACATAGGGCTCTAAGAAATGTATCACATCAGAAATGCAATTTTAATGGCCTAAGTTATATAAATGACACATAATAAAACATTTTAATTACCTGTTATTTACATGTGTGTTCTAAGAATTACTTCAAATTAATTGAGAGCAGGATTAACAATTTTAATCACTTTATGAAATATTCATGAGCATTCATAAAAACCACAAGGCATTTCTTTAATGAATTAAGGATATTTAATATCGTTTCACAGAAATGAGGGGCAGAAAAACCCAATTAGTTAATTCAGTGTAAGTTTCTGAAGTTACAATCTCCCTGAAGAAATGGCTACCACACATTGTTCTTAGCTGTCACATCTGTCCAGTTACACAAGCAATTCCTTTCTGTTTCTAATAAGGAACCACGTTCTCCCTTCATAGTCTATTGGACATGACAATAACAATAGCAAGAATATCCCTGCAGATGGAAACACCTACACTTTTCAAAACATACATTGTAATATCAAAACATACATTCTGATATCTAAAATCCACGGATTGTTTTTCACAGCCACTGTGTGGGCCACCCTGAGCCCTACGTTGACAGAACACCTGGGATGTTAGGGCAAGAATTGAATTACTTCTCTCTGATGGAAGTAAGTAAGATGAAATGGTTGGGGGTTGTCATGTGTGAACAGAGCACACACCATGTGTATGTGATGGTGGTGCCGAAATGTCTTTTTAAGTCTGAATTACATTCTCCTTGAATCCATAGGGAGATGCCAATTGTAATGAGGACTAAAGTAAATAAGATAATAAATTGTAACTTGTTGTCAGGGAAGTATTACTGACCAAATGGGAGGAAGTGGTAGATGGGAAAGGGATAGTAAGGATGGAGTAAAAAAAAGGCAAAGAAGTATCTGATGTGTGGAATTGAGGCACTAAGGGTGCTCAAATTTATTATTAGTCTTTTCAACACCTTTCCAGGCCTGTTCAGGTAGAGGGCGTTTGACTGCTGATGGATTTTTGGCAGTTCTATTTCTGAAGTGACATTAGAGTAAACTGTTGTTTTAGATAAAGTACTGGCTTCTAATACTAGGTTAATGCAAACAAGACATCCAGTATCCTATCATTCCTGAGTGACCTGGGTAATTAGATTCCTGAATGTATAAAGTGGGGGACAAGAACTAGGACACACGGGGAGCAACCAAGGGAAGCTATTCAGTATAACACTGGAGTGGTCAGGGCTATTATTGGTATTAGTACTATTGCCTTCATAGTGGACAGAAACTGTCTTTATTACAGAATTGGGGAACTATAAAGTGGTACATTTTTAGGGGAACACTGTCATTTTTTCCTGATTTCACGCTGTTATGACCTCCAAAGTGCTGGATAAAGAAGTCTAAAATAGTAATAATTTCGCATTTTAAAATTATGTGAGTTGACTTTAAGAGACTTAAAAATTAAGCTTAGTTTATGTTTTCTGAAGAAGAAAGTATTTTGCATAGGATATTTATAAACTAGCAACATGTGAAGACACTAGGGAGATATTCAGAATTTCTCCAATTTAGAAAAAAAAATCACCATTAGTATTTGTTCTTTTTCGCATTGAAATATTTTAAACTTTTAAAAGAATTTAAATAAAGATCAAGGTTATTTGAATAAATATTATTAAAATATTAATAAAACTGTTGTCCATAAAGAAAATTGTAGAAATGAAAAGACATATCTCTTTATATCTAAGTACTTTTAACAGTGTCTATTTTTCCGTCATTCTGATAACAACCATTATAAATGTAAATGATATATTTAATTTCTTTGTAGCTTTATCAAATTAAAAAATTCTGATGTCTTATCAGTACGTTCTGCTTCTATGCCTAACTTCTGCTCATCTGTATTGTAATATTTACGGCTTTTGTACTTTGTAGTTTACTAACTCTAGGCAGTATCTAAAGAGAAGTCCATTTGTAAAATTTTTTGCTTACATTTTTACTTTTTCAAGATGTATCACATTTGCATTCTATTACATACTTATAGTTAACTATAACTAAGCCCACAATTTATGTATAAGTTGAGTGTGAAAATTTTAAATTAATAAAAACCTTTATAATATTATGATTATGTGAATATTATACTTGTAGAACCAAATAAGGGAAATGAATGCAGAAAAGAAATATTAATCAACCTGAAGTCACCAAACCTGTCAAAAAATATTCTTAGCATAATGCATGGAGTAATGGCAAATTTTCCTTAAAATTTTTTGAACTTTCTTTGCTTCCTTTCTTTGATATTCAGTTGCTCGTGTTTCTGTTTATCCTCGGTCATCATCTGGTTTGTATTCTTTTGGTTTCCCCTGGGGAATACTTCCCAGTAAATGGTTTTTATGGGAGTGGTTTTGGTAGAACTTTTCTGAGTCCTCACCTGACTGATAATTGTTTTGTTTTCATAAAACCCATTAATAGTTCAAAATTATTTCTTCTCAGATCATTGGAGGAAAATGTTCCCTGGCTTTAGAGCGTTCAAAGGCCATTTAAATTATCATTTGCTCATGCTACTCTTGTTTCCCCACTTTGCTCCTTTCTGCCTTTCAATCTCTTGCTAGATGAATGTTGGATGTCACATTTTATAACACTTGATTCATATTCTTATTTCTCTTTCTATTTGGTCTTAGTTGTAGGAAATTTTTTTTTCCTTAGGAAATTCTCATAACACTGAACTATTGATCACCAGCTTTCTTTTTCATTATTTAATTTGAACACTAATGTTTTTATTTTGTCACACTTCTCTGAGGGAATTAGAGTTTTTAAAAGTATATTTGTTTCTGTGAAAGTCAGGTTTTTTTGGTTTTGCTTTTATTCTACATTTCTGTCTTTCATTTACTTGTTTATTGAGGTTACATTGGTTAACAGCAATGCATATAATTTAGGGGAATACGTTCACACCTCTTTAGATGCAGGTTACTACACTACATCCCCATCAAAGCTCCCAGAGTCCTTTATCATAGCCCATGGGGCCCCCTTCCACACTTCCTTTACACCCTCACTTTCCCTCCCCTTTAGCAGCCTCAATTCTATATCAAGATTCCTACGGTCTCTTCTGGTTTAATTTTGTTCTTCCTTTGTTTTGTTTTTCAATATTCTATACAAGTAAACTCATCTGGTATTTGTTTTTTTCCTTCTGAATTATTTCATTTAGCATAATTCCCTCGAGTTCAATCCATATCGTAGCAAATGACAACAGTTCATCTTTTTTTATAGTTGAGTATAGTATTCCATTACGTATATATATACCACATGTTCTTGATCTACTCATCTGTTGTTGGGCATAGGCTATTTTCATATTGTGGCTGTTGTAAATAGTGCTGCGATGAACAAAACAGTCTATATGACCCTTCCAATAACTGTTTTTGTGTTCCTTGAATATGTACCCAAGGTGGAATTGCCATAACATATAAAGATCTATTTTTTAATATTTTGAAGGACCTCCATACTGTTTTTCATGGGGTGGGGGGAACCAGTCTACATTCCCACCAACAGTGTGCAAGGGTTCCTTTTACTCCACATCCTCAATAGCATTTGGTATTACTGGGGTTTTTTGGTTAAAAATTTATTTATTTATACATGCAAGAACTGGGGTATAGGCCAGAGGTACACAGGGGTAGTGAGAGGATTAATCAGAGACCACGTGGAGAACAGAACAGGCAGACTGACTGAAATACACTGTTGAGGGGAGCTGCAGGTGAGACAGGAAAGGTCTGCTGCACTATGTGGCCGGCCAGGGATTGAACTGCTGCAGAGGCTGTGGATAGCTTCACAGTGCTGTGCTTAATCCCTTGCACCACCAGGGAGGCCCTATTTATATTTTTTTTAGGCCATTCTCACAAGAGTGAGGTTGTATCTCATTGTGGTTTGATTTGCATTTTGCTGATCATAAGCCATGATGAACATTTTTTTCATGTGCCTGTTGACCCTCTTTATGTATTCCTTGTAAAAGTGTGTATTTAGTTTTTCTGCATCTTTTGTTATAACATTGGATTCTTAATTTGTTCCATTGTATGAGCTTTTTGTAGATCTTGAATATTGGCCCCTTGTTGGATATATGATGTATAAATATTTCCTCCATTGGTAGGTTTTCTTTTTGTTTTAATGATAGTCTCTTTCACTGTGTAGAATTTTATCAGTTTGAGATCGTCCCATTTGTTTTATTTTGCTTTTGGAGTTGAGTCCCCAAAGACATCACTGAAGCCAAGGTCTTATTGTTTTACTATGTTTTTTACTATGTGTTTCATGCTTTCAAGTCCGACTGCCAAGTTTTTAATACACTTTGAATTAATTTTTGTGTGTTGTATGAAAGAGTGTTCTAGTTCATCTTTTTGCATATGGTTGTCCAGTTTTCCCAGCACCATTTGTTGAAGAGACTTTCCCTTCTCCATTGTATACTCTTGACTCCTCTATCATTGATTAGCTGTCCATATAAAAGTTTGTTTCTGTCTGTTCTCTAAAGTCCATTCCATTGACCAGTGAGTCTATTTTTAGTATAATACCATGTTGTTTCATTACTGTAGCTTTGTAATATGGTTTGAAGTCTGGGAGCATTATACTTCTATTTCTCCTCTTTTTTGTCAAATTTACTGAAAATCAGATATTTTGTTTGTTCATTTTCATCTTTCTGTTTTATGCCAATGACTTCCCAGAAATGACTGTTGCTCCCTCATGATTAGCTTGTATTTGTGAGTGATGGACCAATTTAATTGATAGAAATTAATCCAATTTGTTCTGCAGTTGTAAATTGTAACACACACACACATATACACACACTTTAGTACTATTATTTATTTGGTTATATTATTTTTAGTAGCATCCCAGAAGAGTGTACAAAGAGGGAGGGAAGAATATACAAAGAGATGGCAGCTGATCAAAGGGCAAAATATTTCAGTGGACACAATTTACTAGAATTGACTCTGACTTGATCTAATGTGAGAACATTGTAATTTACAAATGGGGCAGGAGATTAAGTTATTTGTCAAAAATAGCAATTATAATTTTTCTTATTTTTCTTATTTTTTATTAATATATTTTAAAGGGAGTATATTTTAAATTTCTTTGGAGCTTTATTGATTTCATCAGGTGTGCAGATGAATCTTTATAAAAGGTAATAGTGAGATACAAATGACAATGAGATAAGTATTGGCATTACTTTCTCAAGTGACCATTGACATTTCTCAAACTGTTTAGATTACCATGTCAGAATCTAGAGCCTAAGATTTTATTTCCATGAAAAATTTTGTCATATTCCCCACTGTTTTTATAAAAACACATCTCAAAATAAAATTCAAGAGATATTAGTATCTACTGTAAAACAGCCTTAGAAAGGGACATAGCCTGACAAATGACTACCCATTTCACAATTTTTAAGACATCAAAATAGATTAATTATGGTGAGGGGTCAAGTTTTTTCAAACTTACATTGCCTATTATTACATGATTTTGGTATCACAGTTAGACATAGCAACTGGACATTTCATTTAAAAATTATGTGAACATTCCTTTTAAGAAAGGAGAGCCAAAAATGCAGAAGGGAGCTTAAAGGCTTCATGTGCAGGACAGAGTCTACAGTTCTGAGTCCTGGGTCAGTCACGCATTAACTGATTTATTTTGCACACATTTCTTAACCATTCTGAGCTTCAGTTTCCTTGTCTGTAAAAATGATTATTTAATAACACTTACCTTAGAGAGTGGTTTAAGGATTAGGATATAGGAATTCACTAAATAATAAACCTCATTCTTAATATAATAGTCACTCAGGCAGTCACCAAATGTTTATTGAATTTATTATAAGACTAGCACTTAATCCTTTAATTGAAATACATAACCAGCAGAGTTATGTGATGCAGAATCATTTGGGAGGGTAATGCAGCCTATAAAATATATGTACCATTCTGCAAAGTTTAGAAGTTTAATCATTTTTCTGAAATTGGAGCATGAATGATATGAGTAATGCTTTAGATTCGTATTAATTTAACAGATTGTTAAATGGAATTTTCTTTTTCTTTTGGAGTCTTGGTTGGGACCTGGAAGCTGAAGAAATCAGTGATAAGTGTTATACATTCTAAGGAAAGGTGTGAGACGCTAAGGTGTGCAGAGCTGATGTATTAGGTAATAGAAACAGTTTTCGAAGGAAGAGATTGAAGATATGATTTTTATCATACCTCTATGCTTCAGCTATGATTCACTTAACATGCAGTTCACCAGTGTAAAGTGTCCAGTCCTATGGTGTTTGATATATTCACAGACTTGAGAAACCATCACAAGAATCAGTTTTATTATTTTAAGAATCAGTGTTATAAAACATTGTCATTACCTCTCCCCACAAAAATTCCTCACCCTTTAGCCAGTACTCCTTAATCCTCACCTCTCCTCTATTCCCCCCACTGTCCTAAACCAAAGGCAATTACTAATCTACCTTCTACCTCTTTATATTTGCCTATTCTGGGCTTTCCATTTATAATGGAATCATAAAAATTGTGGTTATTTGTGACTACCTTCTTTCTTAGTGTAATGTTTCTCGGATAATGTTTTCATGTTTCAGCCAATTTGTAGTATGTATCAGTATTCAGTATGTAGTATGTAGTATGTATCATTTCCTTTTATTTCCTAATCATTCTGTTGTATAGATCTACTACATTCATTACCCATTCATAGTTGATGAACTTTTGGATTAGTTTTGTTTTTAACTAGTGTGACTAAGACTGCTATAAACATTTGCATACAGTTTCTTGCTTGCACATAGGTTTTTATTTCTCTGGGGTATATACTGGGAGTGGAATTGCTGGTATATTTATCCTTTGAGCAATTGCCAGACTGTTTTCCAAAGTGGTTAACCCATTTTGCAATTTTACCGGCAACACATGAAGATTCCAGTTCTTCCATGCCCATGTCTGAGATTAGTACCCTTATAGAGGAGGTCTAAGTGAGCTCCCTTGTCCCCATTCACTATGTGAGGATACAAGAAGTCTGTGACCCAGAAGAAGAAGATGACCATGGTGAACACTCTGAGGTTGAATTTCCCAGCCTTCACTTCTGTTGTTTGTAAATCATCCAGTCTATGGTACTTGGTCATAGCAGCCTGCATAGACAGAGACACAGGGGCAGTCTTCCTAGGGATGTAGAACTAAGTTGAAAGGTGAGGTAGAATCAGAAGTGGTTGCCAATGTGGGCATAAGGGCTCAGATCCCCGTCTGTGGCTCTCCAGAGAACCCCCAAGCAAACCACAGATACCCAGGTCTGAAGAGAATGATCACATTACATAACCATTGATCAAGGAAAATGTTACCTTTGCCCTCTATTTCCTACCCCAGGGTGCTCCCTACCCCCCTTTTTTCTTATTTCTGGCAGTTAATATGTAGGTCAGTCATGTCTTGGGGTAGGAGAGAGAGCTTTGAAGTGATTTAAGTTATTTTATTTTATTTTTTATTTTAAAGATTTATTTATGTATACAAGAATTGTGGTACAGGCCAGAGGTATATATGTGTGTGTATGTGGGGGGGGGGTGCGGTGAGAAGATCCACTGAAAGACACTGCTGAGGGGAGCAGCAGGCGAGTCAGGAGAGATCTGCTGCACCCTGAGGGTAGCTCCCTGGCCGGGGATTGAACTTGTGCTGCAGTGGCTGGTGATAGCTTCATAGATTATGTCTTAACCCCTTGCACCACCAGGGAGGCCCAAAATGATTTAAGTTTTGATTTAGGTTGGATTGGATATAATCACGCCTGAAAATAATACTGGTCTTATCCTGTACCCAAATGCAACCACAAAAACCACAGAGAACTTCCTGACATATCTTCCAAGAGAGTGGGAAAGAGATCTAACAAAGAATTTCTTGATATAGTAGTAGAAAAGAAGAAAACTAATTGTTGATTAACCCCATCAACGTTAGCCTGTTCAATATACGCATGCATGCAAACACATACATGTATCTACATACTCTCCATGTTGCATTCTTTTTGAATTGATGAATTATATTTAAGCTCTTTGGTCTATTCTTCATAGTGAATAGTGCAAGGTGTTGTATGGAATTTTCCATTATAGGAGATAGGGCAGTGATGGATCAAAGAATGGAACCCAGTTGTATGACTGGAATTCGTAACTAAACATATATCCCTATAATTTGGAAGTGTCTCTAGGGCTGTTAATACTGTTGGTGGCAGTAATAATAGTTTACTTTACATTATATGATTAAAGACCTTCATTCTTCTGGGAGATCTCAGATCTTTTAGTAACAATTTGGTAAATGAAAACATTTAGTAAACAAAATGGCTCTTTAAAATAACAGGATATGCAGAAACGATTTTCCAAATTTTGATATTAAAATAAACAACTTGTTAATTGCAGAAAGTCAGTTGTTTAGGTAGTAGACTCATCGATGCAGGATTGAAGGAACAATACGGGTCAGTCCCTGAGCGCCTGGGCCCATGCATCTTGGCCATGTCAGATCCAAGATCAAGTGAAAGCTCATGTGGTAGAAAGCTGGGCATCACATCTTTGAGACCCAGAGCACGGAGGCCCTTTACACAAACAGAACAAATCCTTTTCAGTGCTTTTAGACCTTAACAAACATGGGGTGTTATATAAAACTCCGCTCCCCCCACATGCAGCTAGCCCCCACTCCGCAAACCCCTGAACTCTTTTCACAATTTCTTAAATCTGCCCCATTGAACAATCTGCATTCATTGTAACAAATACAGTCTCATTGAATTAGATTCTGAAGAGACTTTATAGTGAGCAAAAAAGAGGACCGATCCTGTATTCTCTTTAGTTTAAACAAGGAATAGAGCACAGCAAATGAGAAATCCTGGGCGAGCTAAGTCCACTGCAAAGGGTGGGGTGGGAAGGAGCAGGGGTGAAAATTGGATGGACTTGTACTGGGTAAGGAATCAATTTCTAGGTGTTCCAGGAAGAAAAAAAACAGTGTTAATGTTGGTGCTTTCATTGTCTGAGTGTTAGATGTCACTGGGTACATTTGCACTTTGCTATCACGATGTGATATATTTTCTTTTAATTTAAATTTCCTTGGATGTAAGGTAGTGCTTGGAGTCAGAATCGTCAAAATTATAAAGTGGGAAAGGAAAAACTTGCCAGTAGCTATTTGCAGATGTAATAAAGATTTGGCTAATCTGCATATTTATAGTTTGTATTAGCTTACTGGCCATCACAGTCTGATAAAACCGGCACTATCGCCCAGGCGCACACAATTCATTGCCTAGTATCATTATGATTATCTATGTTTCTTTCATTACTCACCCATTGCTTCAGTTGTATCAGGAGTGAAAATAATAAGCCATAAGCTTCCCTGCTGCTTAACCTAACAACAAATCATTCCCAATCCCAAGTCCAATGTCAATTACACAAAGCAAATTAGGATCACGCTGACAGATTTCTTCTTCCTTCACCAGACAGCTGACCTCTCTCCCCTGAAGCTGTCGACCCATGCAAGTGTTACATTTAGGAACTCGTTCTTGATTTTTGGGGAGTGACGAATCCTTAATAACTTAGCAAGCAAAACATGGAGTTAGCCGAGTAATGCTTCAGCACACGAATTAGCTAGACAAATAAAAAGGATAAAAAAAAAATCTTGAAAATAGCACTTATCATCAGTCTTCCATTCAGAAATAATGAAGGAAGATGGTTTATACAGATTTAGTAATAAGACATGACATAAATGTAAATATAACATGTTATGACCTTTCTTCTGGTGAACAATAAGCATTTTGTTCATTATTCAGTCTCTTTGTTTACAGTGAATGTGGTGATGAATTGAAGTTATGACATCAATTAAATCACAAGTTCATATTATTTTCAAACAGACAAAATGCAGATATTTTAAGGCAGGTAGCACAAATGATGACTTACTATCTACTCCTGCCTTCTAAATGAGTTATACATATTCAAAACCGAACATTAAAGGTGCTCTGCAGAGCCAGGGTCATATATTACTTTTACTCTGAACAAAGATAACATTTGTAGAATCCCATTAGCAATAAATCTTTTAGATTTTTTTCACTTAAAATCTTATGATCCCAAAGGGAAGAAGAGATAATCAGTAAATAGAACTCTGATATCTGTCAGGAATTTGCCTGAATTAGAGCTGAACTAACTTGACAGAGAGATTGAGAGAAAAAATTACCTTGGGTATTTTGATGAATCTATTTGAATTTCTCTTTAAAGAAACCACTAAAATGGAAACCAAAATACCTACCTTATCATATTTGGAAAATGTGGGGTGTATAATCTATAATTATTAATGACATAAATTAAATATCCTTGGGCAAAATATGCTCACAGACCACAGAATAGTTTCAAAGAGTATTGAACTGTAATGTTTTATAAAGGTATCATGTAATAAAGTACATTTAGTTTAGTATTATGTGTTTCTCCCTTTAGTGATTCCAAGGTCAGAGGGAAAATTAGACTAAAAATTATTTTATAAATTCTCTTTTCATACCCAACTAATAGTTATGCCAGGAGAGAAATGAAAGGAAAGCGAATATTAAACAAATTTTAAAATCTTGTATATATAATATATCTAGCAACCCATGGTCATTAAGGATCCTTTGGAACGTTGCAGTATCTGACACTGAATGTGGTTTAGTATGGAGCCCCAATTGATTAAATACCCAGTTTCCTAGTGCAGTAGAGTTAAGATCTTTTTAACACCTTATTTTCCTGGAATGAAGGGGTTCCCGAAAAGAGGACTACACCAGGCCAAGGCACTTTTCTTAAGATGAGAATTCTTCATCGAATTCTCTCTGTGGAACCCCACTTGCTCTTCCCTTTGAAAAGTGTATTGAATTGAAGAGTGTAGTGATAGTATCATATTCTCCCCTAGAATCACCAGAAGAGAGTAGAACATGGCAGCAGGAGTTTAAGGGTGGCAACATGGAAGAAAAATCATCTCTCTCAAACCAGTGTGTGACTCGTACCAGAAGAAACCACTTAGAATGAATCGACTTAAAACTGAAACTAAAATTTCACTGTTCATAGGCAATAGTGGGAAAAGGAAAGGTTTGATTGGGACTTTATCTTAAAATATAAAATGAAAATTGACGAAAGTATTTTAAAACAAAATTTAGGTTTCAATAAAGCCTTTTCTCTAAGTTAAGAAGAAATGATTTTTAAATGATCTTTCCAACATAATTTTAGGATATCAAATTCTTCATGTTCAACTTTCAGAGCAGGTTTGTGAAAGGATCAGTTTTGCCAAAATATTCCTTGACTTCATTAATTTTCAAATAGGTTTTTCTTATCCTTTGGTTTTCAAATCATTCTTTTTTTGAATCTCATCATCTTATTTTTCCCTTTTTCAATTGTTTGATATTCATAGCACCACAGAATCTTTGTCTAGGTCTCTAGGAGTTGTCCAATATCATTATAACACTTCATGAAATTATGCATTTTGAAAATATTTTCAGTTCAGTCTTTTAGTTTGTATAGGAAGTTGTAGACATCAGACTGTCAGCAGGATTATGACTGATGATGATGTTGATTCTGTGCATTAAAATGGCGCTACATTAATTGCAGAAGGGAGTTTGAGTTGGAACTTACATCCCAAATGATCTTAGCATAGTTTCATGCTATGAAAATTTCTAACTTTCTATGGATAATTTCTCAACAAAATGAATACTCAGATGAGGAACCAGATACCTGCATCTACTTAACAATCCACTGCAGAGTCAGAGAAAACAACGGCGGTATTACAATAGCTACATGGCTAGTAAGATTTTGGAAAGTGGATTATAATTATTTAGCATGTGTGGGTTTATGCCTCAGAATTCTTACCACTGTCTAGAGAAAGGAAGGGCGATTTGACTTCAGTTTGCTTATTTCACTCTGAAGTCCCTCAGATTCCTTCATTGCAGATCCTTTGATCTGTCCCTCTGTTACTCCAGTATAGATGGATGCTTACTGTCAGTGAGACACTTTGCTAGAATCTGATGATGCAAAGATGACACATGTCTCTTTACGTAAGGAACTCAGGATCTAGTAGAGGAAGCATCTGAACAGAGAAGTACAGTACAGTGTGATTAAAAAGAGAACAACTCATGGTTATAATACATTTATGATGTGTCAGGCACTGCACTAGACACTTTACTTAGGTCATTTCATTTAATCTTAAGAACTTAGCTGATGACTGAATTTAAAGTTGCATCCAGATCTTTCTGAGGCCCAAACTATGTTTTTCCTTTTCTTCTTTTAACCGTGTATCGTTGCTTCCTCAAAGTTTTTTTTTCCCCCCAGGTCCTGCAAGAAAATCCAGGATGTCCCCTAACTAGACTAGAGGGACTTAAGAAAGCCATCTCGGGGGTGTTGTGTGAGCTAGAATAGGACAAATGCACAGCTCTATGACTAGGCAGAGCAAAATGGAATTGTTGGTGGGGGATGGTTGTGTTGAGGGAATTACTTTCTTTGTTTTCTTCGGCATTATAAGCATAGTTATAGTATAGGCCATTTTACACTACATTACCTAGAATATAACAATGTAATTTCATTTACAATCATGCTTAGTGTTCCTGACTAACACCAGAAAATTCCAAATAAAATCTTATGTCTAATCATTGTCCCCATTTTTGTATAAAAGATTTCAAAAGCCACTGCCTCAGGCGGTGTACTTAAGAGGGATTGTTACTCAACTGATCGTTGCTGCTTCTGAGTCCTTCTACAACATATATTTACCCAGAAATGTCACATGGGATTTTGCATTTATATAATGCTTTTTAGGACAATGAAAACCCAATAAAATCAGTCGGCTTATTTAATGTTCAAAGTGTTTAATAAGCTTTTTTTTTTTTGGAATGAACCATTTAAATGAGTTCTTTTTTTCCTTTTCATTAATTAACTCACCAGTGCACCAAATACGTATCAGATAAATGAGTTGATAGGGTCCCAGTTTAGTTGAAGATGCAATACGGAAAGCACTAATTAGGCAGGCAAGAGCTCCAGATAATTAAATAGTGATTAATAGATTTTTGTGCTACCAAAATTAAAAGTAACTAATTGGTTGAAAAAATATGTAAAATTGTGTGCTTGGAACTTACATGTTGAAAGCAATTCTGAGGGATACTTAGATTTTAAGAGCAAAGGTTTTATATTTTTACTCATTTTCCCCCCTTTCTGACATCTTATGTCAAAGTGTTCCCGTGTTAATAGTAGAATGTAATGGAAGTTTATGCAATTAAATACAGCAAGAGAGTTTATAGACCATTTATCATTGGATATGGGTCATATACTATGAATTTCAGAAAATAAAAGGGAATTCCATTTGTCGCGCACTCTTGCCTGAAGCTCACCTAATGAAATCTTTCTCACTCATAGAATTAACAGTGTATCCAGCTGAAAAGTATTTAACATTCTCTGTGCATACTAAGCATGCAAAAGTAGAAGAAAACCGTGCATACTTACAGGGGATTTTTGTTGCTTTTTCTTCAGCCCAAATTAGGCAGCTCTTGTTCATTTAGTGCATTTGAAAGGAGCTGAACTTTTAAAATTCTGAACTGTCAGTCCTCATCATTTCATGTGACAGCTGACACTTTGAGAGTGAAGAACACACAAATCATGTGAGTAGAGTGAAATGCGGCTAATAAATGCTATTGTTTTCTTGGATGGAAAGGGAGCACCTTAAACAACTGTTTGTAGATCCAACGAGTTTGTTATGATGCAAAATGCATGTTTGGCTGTCACCATTTTTGTTTACTACCTGCAGAGCATAAAATTGCTGATAAAAAAAATGGAAGAAACATAAGGAGAGATTCATTAAGAACCATGTTTTTCTCTTCCCCACCCACCTTTACCACCCACCCTCCCGTTTTAATATGATAAATATTGGGTCTTCCTTCATTAGGGCATGAAAGTAAATAAATAATGTATGGTTCTTGAGAAAATTACAAAAATTCTGTATTTATGTAAAGCAGAAACTCTGAAACATTTGCTTGTCTGCTTCTACTTTGTACTTGCTAAGCTAGGGAACTTGTAAAAATTGGCTCTGCCATTTTGGAATTTCATTTAAGAATGCCCGTGATATTTTTAGAGACATTATAGCTTGCTTTCTCCTACCATCATACTTCTGAGACCAAAGTGTTTGTGGGAAAGTTGGAATAGTTGCCCTCTGATATAGAAAAATCTCATGTTCTTCAGATCTACTGATCTGACCACATCATATTTTATTGAAACTTTCCTGTGCTAATACTATTAATACAAGAAGATTGTTCTTATTTTGTTTATATGTGCCTGCTATAGCTAAAGACCGGTAGGTAGCTTGAGGAAAATGTGTTTTACCTACTTCATGGCATATTATCACTCAAAACACTTTACCTCTTAAATATTTTATAAAAACAGCTATTAAACTTAGTGAATCTCTGACTATCTTAGTAAACCACAGTAAATTTTCTACTTGATTAAAATTAGGCCTGCTTCAAATAAGGAACTGAAAAGGCTACACTATGGGCTGTCACTGTTAATTTTCTGTGTCAAAATAACTGGGTCAAGAGGGCCGCAGACATTTGGCCAGATGCTATTTTGGTAGTATCTGTGAGGATGTTTTGGATGAGGTTGACATTCGAATCAGTTGGCTCAGTCAAGCAGATTACTGTCTCTAATGCGGGTGGGTTTCATCGAGTCAGTTGAAGATTGAATGGAAGGAGTCGACCTACCCTTGAGTAAGGGAAAACCCCTCCTCCCTGACAGTTTGAGGTAGGACTTCAGTGTTTTTCTCGCCTCCATACTTGAATTGAAGCATCTTGGCTTTTGATCCTGCTGCCTTTTGGACTAGAAATTGTACAATCAGCTTTCCTCTCGGTCCTTTGACCCCATACTGGAAGTCACACCATTGGCTCTCCTGTGTTTCCAACTTGCCAACTGTGTATCTTGGAATTCTCAACTTCATAACTGCATGAACCAATTTCTTATAATAGAAAATTTTTCTATATTTGTATACCTGCTGGTGATGTTTCTCTGGATAATTGTGATTGAGACATGGGGTTTAAATTCTAAAAAAATTGGTAGTGGGAGAAGTTCAGGAGTGACTAGGATTTCTTCCTTCCTTCCTTTTTTAATTTATTTATGCATACAAGATTTATTTATGCATACAAGAACTGGGGTGTAGGCCAGAGGTATGGGGTAGGGTTGAGAGGATTCATTTGAGACAGAGTAGGGAGCAGATCAGGCGGATATACTGACATATACTGCTGAGGGGAGCAATGGGCATAACAGTAGAGGCCTGCTGCACCATGTGGGTCACCTCCCTGGCTGGGGATTGAACTCATATTGCAGTGACTGATGGCACCTTGACAGCGTTGCATCAGAAGAAGTTAAAAGTTTGGACATTTCTCCAAAGATGAAATGCAATATGAAAAAATGTTCAACATCCCTTATCATGAGGGAAATGCAAATTAAAACCACATTGAGATACCACCTTACACCAGTAAGAATGGCACATATCAAAAAAAAAAAAAAACAAGCAACAACAAATGTTGGCAAGGATGTGGTGAAAAAGGAACTCTCCTATATTGCTTGTGGGAGTGCAAACTGGTCCAACCTCAATGGAAAGCTGTCTGGAGGTTTCTCAGTCTACTAAATATGGAGCTACCATACGACCCAGCAATTCCACTACTAGGGACCTACCCAAAGGACACAAAAACATTGATTTAAAAGAACATCTGTACCCCTATGTTTATTGCAGCACTATTTACAATAGGTAAAACCTGGAAACAACCCAAATGCCCAAAAATAGATGACTGGATCAAGAAGATGTGGCATATAAACACAATGTACTATTATTCACCAATCAAAAAGATAAACTCATGCCATTCGCAGCAACGTGGATGGATATAGAAGGAATTGTGCTCAGTGAAATAAGTCAGAAGGAAAAAGAAAAATATCAGATGGTTTCTCTTATAGCAGGAATATAGGGGAACCAAATAAGACATCAGTGTAAAAAAAAAATGATAACAGTACAAAACACAACAAAGCAAAAACAGCAATTATAAACCAGAGACATCCTGCAGGGGAGGAGGAGGGAGAGGGATCAGAGGGAGGGAGGGAGGAGCACAGGGGACTGAGGTGATGGTGCATGGGTGCATTGGGGAAGGAAACTATGGGGACTCAATCTGAGGGGTTGGGGGGAAGCAAATATTGTTTAAAAATGAACAATGATGTAAAAAAAAAAAAAAAAACAAGCCCTGCACCACCGGGGGGCCTGAGATTTCTTTCTTTTAACTTGATTTTTAGTTTTCAAATGAAAATATTTGGAAAAGAAAATGATTTTCAGTATCTTTTCTTTTTTTAAAGATTTATTTATTTATGCAAAAAAGAACTGGGGTACAGGCCAGTGGTGTGGAGGGTGAGAGGATTCACCAGAAACAGAGTGGGGAACAGAACAGGCAGATCAACTGAAACACACTGCTGAGGGGAGCAGCGGGCAAAACAGGAGAGGTCTGCTGCACCATGTGGGTAGCTCCCTTGTCGGGGACTGAACTTGAGCTGCAGTGTCTGTGGACAGCTTCATAGGTTGCGTCTTAACCCCTTGTGCCACCAGGGAGGCCCATTTTTAATACATTTTCTTCTGATGAAAGAGATAACACTCTTTCTAGACAGGAAACATACATTACATCAGAAAACATTAAAAAGTTCTTAACTACATGGCTTTGAACAATGTTAACATCATATGGATGCTATCCTTCCGCACGTATATAAAAAGTACAGTTGATTGAGAAAGTGCTCATTGCAGAGACCAGGAAACTAGTTCTAGTGGTATTCTATACATAATTTTTAGAGTCTCAGTATATCCCTAAACAAGCAAATGCTTTGTACTTATATAGAAAAATAATGGTTAAAATTCAAGAATGTGTACACATAGATTTTGCACATAGAATATCCACAGCTTCCATAGGAGGGTACTGAGGGTCTGTGTCCTCCCCTGGGAAGCTCAGAGTTGGTCCTGGAGAGGCCATAGTCGGCTGTCTAGTTTCATGCTTTGACATCACCTCTAGGTTTTCCTTGAAATATATTTAACTTTGAGTCACCATCTCTACTGTTTGCTTACTCACCTTCTTAAAACAGGTCAGGGGTCAATGGGTACTTTGTTAAAATTCATGACTGTCATAGGATGTATGATTCCCAAGACAGCTTTGGCAAATAACCAGTCTTACAGAGGGATAATATCCAGAATGTTATTCTGTGGCTAAGATTTTACCGAAGTTGCCTCTTACGCCCACAAATAGGCCGTTTGCTTGGTTTGTCATTCCCTTCCAAAGGTACTTAGGAGGGGTGGAAGCCTAGAGTGAGCAGTTAAATTCCTCCATGTAAGAGCACGAGTGAATTAAAGTTCCAGTGACTCAAGTCTCAGAGGCAATTACAGAGGTTTTCGGTAGTTAAACCAAGGTAACTTGCAAAGAGTCCACTTCCACTGCTGACTTGATCTTTAAATCAATGTTTCCACAGACATTATATATGATAGCATATGTAGGCTGGGAAACAAGGAATTGAGACTCGGGAACAGATTTAAAGGGGAGAAAGCAAGTCTTTATATGAGGCTGGATTTTCAAGTATTATCTAGGGCAAAAGTCTTTTAAAATCTTAAATTACCTGTCACTCTCTAGCAGAGAACAGTTTCAGAGATTCGACTTTGCTCTCGTATATTCACTCCACATAATGTCAGAGACCCCTGAAAGGGTACTTGGGAAGATATATTGCAAATTGTTATGCAATTCCCTATTTCTCTGACCATGAGAATTAGGAATTTGGGAGGTGCTTTATGTGGGATAGGGGAAAGAGAAGGTAAAGAATTGACAAGAAAATTTATTTTTAAGGATACTAAAACCTGGGCAGTTTTTACTGCATAGCCACAGGATGCTGGCTAAAATAATTTGCAAGAAGGCAGTGGAGAGACTGAATGCATGGTTACAGTGGCTAGTTTTTGGGAAAACTCTTTCAGGACAACTTAAATGGAGGATGACATCATTGATCTTAGATTATTTCCCCTATTACATTGGAAGGCCTGCTTGAGGAGCAGGGAGGTAAGATACACCAATTGCTATATGGCCAGTGAGGTTGCTGTGGTTTCTATATAAAAAAAGATCCATGAGTAGTGAGTGCCCTCTGGATCCTTACTGGATGGAATACCCATCTTCTGTATTTCAGAAAAGTCAACATCTTTGTAGTTAAAAGCTTATGCTTTGAAGCCAGCCCTACCTGGGTTCAAGTCCCAGCTCTACTGTTACTATCTGGGTGCCCTGAAGAAAATGATACATCTCTTTAGGCCTCAATTTCTTTACCTGTTAAATGAGTTTAATACATTTTTCATCTCATATTAAATGTGATTATAGGTGGAAGCTGCTAAACAGAGGCCCTGCCACTTAGTGTGGGCACAGTACAGTTTAGCTAATGAGTTACTATTAGATACTAATAAATGGAAGCTGATATGATCATGATAAACAATGTATTTAGAGTAAGGTAATTGTGAAAATAAGACTTGTCTACATATAGCCTGAAAGACCCTATTGGTAACATATTGAGTTTAAAAGGTAACTTGGGTTCTTATTTTTGTTACCTTTGAAAACGCTGTACAATACTGCACACTGAACATTTTCTAACAGTGAAGTGTGATTATTCAAAATGGACAAATGTAAAATATCGAATGTTTCTGTGTAAGAGTGATTCACTGAGCCTTCCTCGTTTGTGAGCATGCATCGCCATCTTTATCAATTTAAATGAAACTGACAGTATTTAAAAATAAGACATCATAAAGGCTCCTACTCACGTGAGTGTAGATTGTGTAAATGAACCTTTTCTTAGTGAAAGAACGAGGAGAATGTCATCTCTCTCCTCCATTCACAAAGCCTGTTGTCTGAGCTTACAACAATGATGAAGCTTTATGTAGAGAGAGAAAAATCTGTGCCTGGACTGTCACAATGTGTTTCGGTGAACGCAGAGACTATTGCTGAAATACTGTTGAGATGCTTAAACAGGTTGCAATGAGAACCACCTGTAAGCCACGCAAGTTTGGGAGTGGTGAAAATCATCAAGAGATCTAGGTTAAAAAATCCTGTAAATAAAATGGGCAAAGAGAAGTTTAATAATGTCAGTGAGTCACATGGCGATGAAAACCTCAAGCACAAACAATGAAGAAAACAGGTATGGCAGCTGTGAGAGGCAGAGCCAGACTCTGTTACAAAGAAATGAGAATATGACTCAATCACTGATTGTCTGGAAGCCTGGGATTCCTGGATCCATTCACCTTTTATGTTATTTATAATAATTATGCAGGAATACAGATGTTGGGAGATTTCTTATCTTCAGAAAACACATAGACTATGGAGAAATAGAGTAACAAATTTGGAGGTGAAAAACTTCCTAGGACAAGTCAAAGGGGTAATACATATGTATCAAAATTTTAAACCTGCCTAGGTAAATTCCCATACCTTATTTCTTTTACCCTCACGAGGGAGGCAGAGTGAAGGAAGACTTAACCAGCAAAAAGCCTTCATGAGGTATTGTGTTTTAGATGAATTTGATGAGGCATAGTGAAAATAAAAATAAGTCAAGATAAGATGGGTTAAATTGAATCTTTTCCTAGTGTTTGGTTCGCATAGATTCTCATATTATCCATGGCAGGTTCACATCGGTAAATTTGCTAGATATTTATTAACTAGTTAGTACTGTGGGCATTTATATGGTGATGGTGGTGTAATGGAATCTAAGAAGATTCCTCAACCCAAAGAGTTTTACAGTATAGAGGAGAAATTCATTTTACAAATTAACCTTGAAACAAGCAAAACAAAATAATAACTGGGTAGAGAGGAATTACTGCATAAAGGACTAGTGCGTGAGCTCTGTAATCAGTGGCTTGATTCTGCCAATATCCGTTGGATAACCATGGATAAGCTGTTTCAACTCCCTAAGCTCAGTCTTTTCCTTGGTAAAGTAGCACCTATGAAAGTCTATCAAAAACCATTATCATAACACCTGGCATATATTGAGTATTCAAAACTGATAACTTTGATTATTAATCATTTTAAGCTTAGTGCTATCATTGGTGATCAGAGTATCTCCCCTGCCAGGTAAGTGTAATGCTATGATTGGGACACCAGGGAAGACTTCATGATATGTCATTGAATTTGAGTTTTGAAAGAGTAAGATTTCAACCTTGATAAGTACTGGGGTGTTGTTAATTAAATTAGTGAAATAGGGCCTCCCTAGTAGCGCAAGGGGTTAAGACACAACCTATGAAGTCATCCGTAGCCACTGCAGCACGAGTTCAATCCTCGGCCAGGGAGATAATCACATGGCGCAGCAGACCTCTCGTTTCTCGCCCACTGCTCCCCTCAGCAGTGTATTTCAGTCAGTCTGCCTGTTCTGTTCCCCAATGTGTCTCTGGTGAATCCTCTCACCCCCATACCTCTGACCTGTACTCCAGTTCTTGTATGCATAAATAAATACATCTTAAAAAAATTAAAAAATAAAGCAGTGAAAAGAAAGAAAACTCTTGGACATTGGTGTTAAAAATTACTTCAGTTTGGTATTTCAGTTCATTTTATATTGATTTTCTATTATATGTCAGGCAATGGGTCTCTCAATGTGTGTGATTCTGTCTCTCCATCAGAAAGTTGAGGTAAAAAGAGATCCATTTCTCATGGTTGCTGCTGTCAGGAAGAAATGCAACAATGTTTGAAGAAAACACATTACAATCTGAAAATTGTCATTGGTATTTTAGTTATTACTTCAAAGAAGATGAAAAGGATGGGGAAGGGCAATTTTGGCTGAGACGTCAGGATGACGTAAAGGTATGGGTATCTAATGGCTCACAGAACATTCGGAAGTGACCCAAAGGTAGATATGACTGAAATATGAGTTCTAGAAGGAAGTTCTTTGGTGGAGTAACTTATTTGGTGCTTGCATGCTGGACTACAGGGAATGGGTATTAGTCTATCCCCAGCAGGAAGTCAATGACATTTTTGAAAGAGTGTTTGTTACATGTTCAGGGGAGAAAATCCTACACCCTACATTACAATGGGCTGGTGGGATGGCATGGCACAACCAGGTCCTCACCTGTAGATCACAGATGGCTTGATCCTTAAGCCCTGGTTGCATCATCAATTTTGTTCCCTCCCTTTTCCTAGTCTAGGACTGCATTGTTCTTTGACTGTCCTTCAATAATTCTTAGCCTGAGCCTATTAGTAATCTTCTATGGGATTTTAGAAATATTTTAAACCCTAAGCTTTGTTCCAGTCTATTGAATCAGCATCTAGATGGTAGGGCACAGGCCATGGATTTAAGAAATCAGTGCAGGTGATTCTGATGTCCAGATAAGGTTGATAGCCTTCTGAACTTGCTCTCTAGCCAACATATCCTTATGATTTAGTGAAGAGGCTCTTTAAGTAGCAAGAAATACCCAAGGGTTAATATGGTCTACTGCTAAGCTATCAGATGGGATAAGAAAGAGGGATCTCAGCCATTAAATCCAGCTCAGGGAACCCAACAATAGCAAGACATCAGGCTATATGGAACAAAGAGAAACCACAGCACACTTGATGTTAGGTGACTGGCTCACAGTTCAGAGTTTAAAAAGGTTACTAGAGATTCAGTTATGTAAAGGAAATCTAGGGAACTCATCTCATTGTGCCTATGACTCAGCAGTCCCTGCTGTTTTTCTGTGTGATTCTTTATTCCAGTTCTTACTACCAACTCATTGGTAACTCTAGAGCGTGACAGTTGGGTTGATCTAGTCACTCTTTTTTGTATATCAACTGTCTTAATGCAAGTGCTTTGTCTCTGGTCAAGCCAGTCATGGTCGGGTGGCAGGGTTTCACAGGGTAGAATGTATATAAGAAAGGAATACAGAAGGGACCTGGGCTTCCCAGAAGGCAATTATTCTATAATAGTTCTTAGAGATAAACTTTACTTGATTTAGAAGACACAGAGCCAAGTATTTTACATATGTATCAGCTCCTTTAATTTTCATTACGTGCATTACTTTTTTTGTTTAATGAATATAAAAACTTTGAAAATTTATATTAATATTTCTGTATGCTGAGATTGCATACACATATATCAGTACTCTGTTCCAGACAGTAAGTAATTTGTAGATATTGATTCCTATGAGAAGAAATTATGAAATAGTTACTCTCTTTTCTCAATATATAGATAAAGAGACAGAGCCTTAGCATTAACACTTTTTTTTAAAAGATTTATTTATTTATTTATACAAGCACTGGAATAGTCAGAAGCGCAGGAGGGTGAGAGAATTCACCAGAGCCAGAGCGGGGAAGAGAACAGGCAGACTGACGAAGTACACTGCTGAGGGGAGCAGCGGGCAGCAGGAGAGGTCTACGCGCCATGTGGGACCCTCACCCGGTGGCCAGGGATTGAACTGGCACTGCAGAGGCTGCGGACAGCTTCGCAACCCAGCACTCAACCGCTGCGCCACTGGGGAGGTCCAACATTAACACTTTCTTGCGAGGTCATATAGATAAAAGTGGCTAAACTGAGATTTGAACCCAGACACTCTGGGCACATGTTTATCTGCTGTGGGAGTTATGGAATCTATTTTTTTTTTCCATGGCAATGTAGCCCCAGTTACTGCAAGTATATCCGTTCCCCTTATGCGCCTTGGGTAATGTGTCAGGCTGCTGTGAGGAGGGCAGGTAGCTTGGTGCCTGCTTTTCAGTGAACTCTGGTCTTCTAAGTGCTTCTATATCCAATGTTCTTTTCCTCTGTATTTTTTGTCCTTTAAATTAATTATCTTTTAGTTTCTCTTATTTTTTTTTCTTTTTATCATTTTTTTTTAAGATGTATTTATTTTTGCATACAAGACCTGGGGTACAGGCCAGAGATGCGGGGTGGGGGTGGGGCGGTGAGAGGATCCACCAGAGACAGAGTGGGGAACAGAACAGACATATTGACTGAAATACACTGCTGAGGGGAGCAGCGCAGTGGGCGAGACAGGAGAATTCTGCCGCGCCATGTGCGTTTCTCCCTGGCTGGCCTCGGGATCGAACTTGTGCTGCAGAGGCTGCCGATTGCTTCATACAGTGCTTAACCCCTCACACCACCAGGAAGGCCCTATCATTTCTTCTTAAATTGAGGTAACATTAGTTTAAAAGAAACTAATTTGAATGCCTTTGAATTCCATGTCTAATGTTACATGCTAAATAAATAGCCATTAACAAATGGGTGGTGAATAAATGACTAATTAAATGAATGCATACATGACATAGTGAGATTTCAAGATAAAAATCAAGAACAATTGAATCAGGCTTTGCAGGAAGATGGGAAGCATCTTTCACAGAGTGGAAAATCTCATGTGATCATTCGTGAATTACAAGAGTGAAGAACGGCACAGCCTGACTTGGCTTCTTACCTCCAAGGACTCCACTGAGACCTGATGAAGTACTTTAAACATTTTTGTTCCAAACCTTCTTGGCTTGTAAACCTTGAGCAATTTTACACCTCAGATTTTAGAAAAAAAGTTCTGCTTTCTCAGCAAGACAATTATGAGAATCACTCATCATTTAGAATTTTATTGTGAGTTGTGAGGCATGGAGAAAGAAGAACAAAAGGAGAACAGATTAAGTAAAATCTTATCAGCTTTGCAACACCAGGCATATTGGCATTTGGTTGCATTTTTATTTTGGGTTTCATGCACTTTTTAAAGGAAAAAAGTAATGATTGAAAAGATAACTCAGAGATGCTATTGGAACATATTCATATAAAAGCATTTATTAAGAAAATGTATTCAGCAGGACAAGGGTGAGGTCACCAGGGGAGATGGGACACATGCTGAAGAGCAAAGCAAGAGCAGTGACAGCCTGGTTCTATTACCTCACCGTGGAGGCGGCTGCAGACAGAGGGAAGAGAGTAACAGCTGCAGATGTGCCATAAACAAGCACAAGGGACTAAGTGGGAGCTTGATGCCAAATTAAACCTGTGCATGAGCCTTATTTGTTTCCTTGCAGTTAAGGGAAGACATCACCATTCAAAAAGACAAGCTACATAAGGCAAGCTATATACAAACTGGAGCCAGGGTTTCCAGTCAGAAAAGGTTGTTCAGTCTTGTCCTATTAAGAACTTTGTGTAGACAGCTCCGGTACATTACAGACATTGCTCTAATCAGTTGGAGAGAGAGAGTTAAAGAAATGCCCATACAAAATAGTCTGACAGTGTCACATGATGCCTGAAGATTACAGCCTCATTTTAAATAAGAGAAACAACCTTTCCCCATTCAAGAGCTGCTTCTGATTATTCGGCATTATCTGGTGCAATCTTACTAACGCAATATATCAGGTAATAAGATACTCATGTAACAGACTTAGGTTATAAAATACGTATATTGTTTATATTCGTATTCTTTTTCAATAAGTCAAGCTTTATTTTAATTCTATAAATGGTGTCATTTCTATTTATTTGCACACATTTCTATGAAAGCTAATTCATCCTGGATATCCCTTTAATGTCTCACATAATCCCCAATCCCCCTTCATTCCTTTCTTTGTCTCAATTTCCTTTTTCCCCCAATTCACTCCCCAGCAGTGACCAAGACCTAGAACATTGCGAGTAGAAATGTACAATCAATTAGGTTTGTAATTGAGATTCCAAAGAGATGTACATACTTTCAACTTTCCTAGCACTATTAGAATAATACGATGCATTTTGAATATAAGACTGGAGGAACGGAAACCTTCGTTTAGAACTCCTCAAAACTCATCTTTCCAAATAAATTTAAATAGAAAAATTTTGAGACTGGCTTACTTATTGTTCTATTTTATAAAGATACCATGCTTGTAATCTAACTCATTTTTGTAGTCTCTTGCATGATGGGGAAGAGTGCTAGTTTTTCTAACCATTTTATGACCTGAGGAACAGAAAAATAAAATTAAATAATATGCTTAAGTTATGAGGAAAAAATAATAAGGATTATTTTAGCCAACTCAGTATATGGTGGTTCCTATAGACCAGTCTCTCACATCAAGTCCCCTTTCTCTGATAAATCTGTCAATTGAAAACCATTAACTACAGGAGGTATAGACCAAGACTGATTATTCTGGGAATCTTTGTCATTTTATACGTTGAAGTTAGTTTAAATTTTTCAGTAATTATCTTTAGATTATCATTGAGGTTATTGAAAGCGTTGCTGGCAGTTATGTCCCCAGATCTAGAGGTGACACGAAGGAGGAGTTAGTGAGAAAGATACTTAATGAGTTTATTACAGTGCTAGTTCTGATGCTTTTACTTTTGGAAATCGGACAAACTTCAGAAAGTGGAACTCGTGCTAGTGCTTGGCAAGAGGGACAGCTGGGCAGACTTGGATCCTACTGGTAACCCCAACACACATTGGTTTGATAAATTGTCTCTCACCCCATTTTTCCATGTATTTTTCCTCTTCATTTTGGCTGGGAGTAACCAGAGCATTACACAGATAGAAAATATTCTCGTGGCATAGCCAAATGACCCCGTCAGGTTAATAAAGCAGTAACAAGGTTAGAAGAGAGACTATTGAAATGCTGCTTACTAGTAAAGCATTGATTTGTGCTGTGCAAGCTTTGTATGTTTAATAAACATTTTAAGAAAGAAAAAAGTAAGGGAAAATAATTTGCTTTTTAATTTTTAATGGCGAGTCCTTAATGGTAAAAAGCAAAACAAACAATAGAATAGACACAACCTCATACATTTTTGGAGACATAGCTCCAGAAAAAGCCCAAAAGAAAACAAGCAAGCAAACAAACAAACAAAAGAAATCACACAAGCCTTTGATTGTCATTGGAAACCAAACTAAAACCAAAACTGAACTGAACTCTAGGGTAATTTTAAGGAACTAGAAAAACTACCAAGGTTTGTTATGACATAAATTATTTGTTTGTTCGAAAAGCATGGGGTGCACATGCCCACCTGTGTCTCTGTGTGTGTATGTGTGTAGAAATAGGAGTGTTGTTAAGTAAACAACATTTTGAGCTATGGATTCTTCTAAACCTCATGTTCATTTTTGAAAGGGTCAAAGGAAAATAAATATAAGGTGGATTTTTCTGCCCTAGCTGGCAGCTTCAATTTAGCAGAAATGAGAGAAGCTGGCTAACCAGAGTTGTGAAGACAGCAGGCTGAGTTGTAGCATCCTGTTAATGACTTGGGACACCTCTCAGCCACATCCACAGACTCCATCAAATGGGGCAACATCTTAGCGTCTTTAGCGTGGGGACTGCATCATCAGTCCTCAAGGATTTCTGAGGTTTAAATGAACAAAGAAAATGATGGGTAAGTTCTGAAGTCAAAACAAAGGGAAAACTATTAACCCTCTTTGTAGTGGGGGAGAGAGAAGAATAACCAACAAGTGGTAGATCGCCAAAACCAAAGACACCTCATCTGTAGACGACTTTTTCATTTTTCCTTTCAAGGAAGAATTTTAGCAAAGCTCTCTGCAGCTTCACCTTTACTAAATATGGCAGTTAGAACAATTATCCCTTTTGATGTTACATGATTTAAAATTTGTAGGTTGTTAGGAGATTTCTTGTCTTTCTCATTTAGCATGCTAAAAATGGTATGTTTGAAGGTATTACGAGGGAGAAAAAAATAATGTTTCAGAAATACTGGCTTGCTTTATACCTTCCCTTCCCTTTATGCCTTGCCTCATGTCTTCTTTTTTCCCCCTTTTTTTTTAACTACTTACTGTCCTTTCTCTTGTCCTAAAATGCTTATTAAGCATATGACATTTCAACAGCATATCAGTGCTTTATTAATGAGTAACATTTCAATCATGGATATAAAATTCTAAAGTTTGTCATTTGCTTTTGAGTTGCTCATCTTTTCAATGTGAAATTCTTTCTTAATATATAATTTTTTTTAAAGATTTATTTATTTATTTATACAAGCACTGGGGACAGTCAGAAGCGCGGGAGGGTGAGAGATTCACCAGAGCCAGAGCAGGGAGCAGAACAGGCAGACTGACGAAGTACACTGCTGAGGGGAGCAGCGGGCACAGCAGGAGAGGTCTGCGCACCATGTGGGACCCTGCCCAGTGGCCTGGGATCAAACTGGCGCTGCAGAGGCTCTGGGCAGCTTCGCAGCCCAGCGCTTAACTGCTGCGCCACCGGGGAGGCCCTTAATATGTAATTTTAATGGTTGTTTAGTTTTAAAATATTTAAACACTCTGCTATCTGTCCTTTTACCCATAGATATTCTTTAGCTGTGATTCTTATATTGTTCAGTACTGTTCATGAAAATAATGATCCAGATAGATTCTGAATGAAGTTTGAAATTGTGAAAGGTTAACTTATATTCAGTGTGGTAATAGTCTTGGAATTGTTCATTATATTGTAATCATTTGAAAATTAGAAATCCAGGTGTGGCATATAGAATGACTGCATAAAAGTTGATTAGAATGTTTCATGCTCCATAGATGACAGAAGATTTTTTTCATGTATGATTGAAGGATATTATTTATAAAACATTTGTTATATATTTTCTTTTTTAAAAAAAGATTTATTTATTTATGCATACAAGAACTGGGGTGTAGGCCAGAGTTGTGGGGGGTGAGAGGATTCACCAGAGACAGAGTGGAGAGCAACACAAGCAGACTGACTGAAATACACTGCCGAGGGGAGCAGCGGGTGAGTCAGGAGAGGTCTGCTCGCCATATGGGTAGCTCCCTGGCTGGGGATCGAACTTGTGCTGCAGTGGCTGTGGATAGCTTCATTGGTTGCTTCTTAACTACTTGCACCACCAGGGAGGTCCTGTTATATATTTTCTGATTGCTTGTTGTTCAGCCTTGTTCTCTTCTTGTTCTCTTCCCTTGTGGGGAAGGGAATACCTTTCTTTAGTATTATGTTTAGAGTCCTTTCTCATTTTTTTTTTTTGTTATTCACTATAGGTTTTTGCTTTGTAGTTACAATAAAGTTCACATATAACATCCTCTGTGTATAATATCCTACTGAAGTTGACAGCAACCTAATTTTGTTTTTTTTTTAAAAGAGTGGATATTTATTTTTTTATTTTAATTTATTTTTTACATCATTGTTCATTTTTATTATTAGATTTTTAAAAAAAATTATTTATTTATATAAGCACTGTGTACAGTCAGAAGCGCAGGAGGGTGAGAGAATTCACCAGAGCCAGAGTGGGGAGCAGAGCAGGCAGAAGGACCAAAGTACACTGCTGAGGGGAGCAGCGGGAGGCAGGAGAGGTCTGCGTGCCATGCGGGACCCTCCTCCGGTGGCCGGGGAGCAGCCGGGGATCGAACCGGTGCTGTAGAGGCTGCAGGCAGCTTCGCAACCCAGCGCTCAACCGCTGCACCACTGGGAAGGCCCATCATTGTTCATTTTTAAACAATATTTGCTTCCCCCAAGCCTCAGGTATAGTCCCCATAGCGTTTCCTCCCCCAATGCACCCATGCACCATCACCTCAGTCCCCTGTGCTCCTCCCTGCCTCCCTCTGATCCCTCTCCCTCCTCCTCCCCTGCAGTTTGTCTCTGATTTATAATTGTCTGGTTTTGCTTTGTTGTGTTTTGTACTCTTATTATTTTTTTACACTGATGTCTTATTTGGTTCCCCTATATTCCTGCTATAAGTGACACCATCTGATATTTTTCTTTTTCCTTCTGACTTATTTCACTGAACATAATTCCTTCTAGCTCCATCCACATTGCTGCGAATGGCATGAGTTTATCTTTTTTTGATTGCTGAATAGTATTCCATATTGTATATATACAGCAACCTAATTTTGAATGTATCATTATTTACTGCCCTCCTCACCAGTTTTCAGATTTTTGATATCACATTTTAGATTCCTTAACCACTTATTGTAATTCCAGTTTAAAATTACTGCTTTTGCCCTTTGCCCTTCATACTAACTTTATAAGTGATTAAAATCCATTACATGAATTTCATATTTACCTTTTTTCTTTCATGTGTTTTCTTGTTTTTATTCAGTGCCATTTCTTTTCTGCTTGAACAAGGCTATTTTTGTTCATTTTTATCAGGGCTATTTAATGTCAGTTCTTTATGTTTTAGCCTTTGCTTGTCTAGAAAACACTATTTCTTATTCATTTCTAAGTGACCACCTTGCTGGGCAGAGAATTCTTAGAGGAAGTCTTTTTCTTCCAGCACTTTGAATGTGTCATGCTGTTTTTATCGGGCTCACAAAGTTTCTGATTAAAAAAAAAAATCTGCCAAGAGTCTTATGGGGGCTGGGGGGTGGGTGGTGGGTGGGGAGTCACTTGTACATAACAAGTTGTTTTTCTTTTGTTCTTTTTAAGATTCTTCCTTCAACTTTTGAAATTTTGATTATTAATTGTCTTGCTGAGGATCGTTTTGGGTTCCCATTCTTCAGAACACTTCCAGAAACTGGTTGTCTCTTTCCTTCCCCAGGCCGGAAAGTTGTCAACTTTTGTTTCTTCCAATTACTTTTCTACTTCTTCCTCTCTGTTTTCTCCTTCTGGGCCCAAATAATGTAAATGTTATCCAACTTGACATTGTCCCATAGGTGCCTTAAGTTATCTTCTTTTTCTAAAATTCTTTTTTCTTTCTGTTGCTGTGTGTGGGTGTCCTCCACTGCCATGTCTGTGAGCTTGCTTATCCATTTCTCCATTTCATTAAGTCTGTTATTGCAGCCCTCCATTGTATTTTTCAGTTCAGTTATTGTATTCTTCAATTTTGTGATAATCTATATACAATAGATTACAATTTTGTGATAAGCTGTATACAATCGCTTACCTATTGTATATAGTGCTGCAATAAACATTGGATCAAGAAGATGTGGTACATATACACAATGGAATATTATTCAGCAATCAAAAAAGATAAACTCATGCCTTTTGCAGCAACATGGATGGAGCTGGAAGGGATCATGCTCAGTGAAATAAGTAAATAAAACTTTCTTTTATCTCTGTTGTTCTCACTTTGTACATCTATTCGCTTCCTGAGTTCAGTGTGCATCCTTATGACCATTACTTTGAATTCTTTATCTGGTGAATTGCTTATCTCTGCTGCATTAAGGTCTTTTATGAAGTCTTGTTCTTTTATTTGAAACATATTCCTTTGTTCTCCATCTTATTTGACTGTCTGTATTTGTCCCTATGTATTGGGTAAGATGGCTGCTTTTCCCAATCTTGAAAGCATGACCTTGTCTAGGTATTGAACCTTATCATTCTACTTTGTCCTATTTTTAAAGGTTGTCTCTTGAACAACCTTTGTGGTTGTCGAGGCAGCGTGGTTTATTCTTGATAGGTCCCCATGGTTAAGGGTGTGCCAAGACCTGTTGGTGTTACGAGGGAAGGGATCTTTCTTAGCACCTAATTTCAGGCATGTTAGAGGTCAGACCCTCAGGCAACAACTTTAAAGTATGCCAATATATATGATTTTGTGGGGCAGCAGCCATCATAAACACTGCTAGCTTCCAGATCTAGTGTTATTAGGGTATTCCCTGGAGATAGCTGCAAGAGTTTGGTCTCAAATGTGTGTATATGCTCCTTTCTTGTGGGAATTGGTGAGCTCTAGCAAGGCCAAGTGTGGGTACAAAGGAAGTAACCCCCACCCAGCTATGTTCCCTGAGTGCTCCTCCATTTTCAACTGTGCCCCAGAGGCATGTGCGGGATGTGGCTAGCCCAGCTATGTTGACTGATACTGCAGCTGATAGGCACAGGGAGGCAGATCCACCACCAAAATGTACCTGCCAGTGCCTCCATTCTGGGAAAGAGTCCCAATAGACTGTGGCCCCCTGGCAGATGCTTTTAAGATCAGTTAATGATATTTCGGTTGTTTCCATAGCTTACCTATTGTATATAGTGCTGCAATGAACATTGGATCAAGAAGATGTGGTACATATACACAATATGGAATATTGTGTAATATGGAATATGGGATATTAAGTAATATGAAATATTAAGTAATATGGAATATTACTCAGCAATCAAAAAAGATAAACTCATGCCATTTGCAGCAACACAGATGGAGCTGGAAGGGATCATTTTCAGTGAAATAAGCCAGAAAGAAAAACAAAAATACTGGATGGTCTCACTTATAGCAGGAATATAGAGGATCCAAATAAAGGATCAGGAAAAAAACTAATTATAATAAAGTAAAAATCAAAATCAACAGCCAACTATAAATGAGAGACATACTATGGGGGGGTGGGGGAGAGAAGGGAGTAGGAGCAAAACAAGAGTAGGAAGAGCTCAAGGGACCATGGTGACAGTTCACAGGTGAGTGGGTGGTGGGAATTGTATGGGGACTATAACCAAGATGAAAATGCATACATTGTACAAAAATGAAAAAATGATGTAAAAATATATAAAATAATTAAAAATAAATGAATTTACAAAAAATAAAAAAAGATCATCTAATGAGTCCCCTCACGCATGATTTAGGTGCTTTTCGTGTAGCTAGTTTCATTCTGGGTTCTGGGGTGAATGAGTCTATATATCTGCCTGTTTGATGCAGACTTTGTTCCAATATCTTGGGTCTCTGATTCAAAGTCCTGTTTGTTTTTAAAGCTAGATTTTGGGTGGTGGGAGGTGCAGAGCCCAAGGTGATAGTACCTGATATGTGGCACAAACCCCTCACCCTCATGGAGAAACTTGGTATCTGTGAGAGCTACAAAAGGTGGGTTGCTATGTTAGGGGTGAGATTTTTGGACAAGACTGCATTATTGTATCTCCCACTTGTTTTGGTGCCATATTTTTGTTGTTGTTGCTCCTGTTGTGGAGGAGCTATTCAGCTCATCTCAGATCTTTTTCAGAAGAATTGTTCCATATACTCTGTTTATTTGGGGTGTGTGTGGGGGGAGAACATGAGTCCAATAACTTCCTACTTCACCATCTTGAGCTACCCACGTCAGGCCAAACAGTATTTTTCATATAAATATATTGAAGAACTTTGCAAAGGATAGCATTCTCTTGCTATTGATAGTTTAACCAGGATACCAAGACATATGACTAATCTAGGTTACATTTTGAGAATAAAGAAGATTTTCCCCCTCCTTATTTTTCCTCTCTATCACCTTAGCTTTGATTATATTCATCATTTTTCTTCTCTCATGACATTCGCTCTAGAGAACAGGTAGTTTTAAGTAGTGATATCCTGTTAGGTGTTTTGCCTGAGTGGAATGAAGAGATTTTCACACGTAAAAAATGATATGTTTGAAGTGGAGTTGTTTAGTTTGGGGTTTTAGTAACAGAATAATTATAGTCAATATATATGTAAAGTAGCCTGATAATATAAGGGAGAAATATTAAAATTTGTATCTTTAAGGCTACTAATGATAAATTAAATGTATTTCTTTGACACAATAATTTAATAATCACTTTATTACTGCAGGCTACACACTTTTTGTTATTGTAATAATTCCACGAGTTTTCACATGTTCCTGTTTCTTCAACAGCCCTGCATATTTCCTTGTTTTATGCCTGAAACTAAATTAATTACTTTGTTTAATTTCATGAACATGCCAACCTGCAGTTATGAATAGCTACTAATATCAAATGTTTACATGGTGAGTATAGGATGTTACAATAAATATCTACCCAATTACCAAACAACTGAGGGCAATATTGTTTCCAGGAAACTGGACAAATTATAAGTTCGCTATATTTAACAGGAAATGAAACAATTGCAAAGTCAGCAATGAGGGTTTGTTTAAATCAGTTAATGTCAAATTAAATTTTATTAAGAAACCAGTTTGCAAATACAATATTGTGCAAGCCAAAATTTTGAAGGCAAAGTTTTTTAAAGTCAAAGAATCTCAGTGACAATAGAAACACACCTTAAACATTCATCCTACCAGCACTTTAGAAATATTTTGACAGAGCATTATGATTTCATGGGGAATAATTGTGGGACAGCAGTTTGACAATGAACACTTTCTTTATAAGACATTAGCCTAGAAATAGACCAAATTGAACAACCAGATTAGAAAGGGTCTTACCAACTTAGAGCTAATGAAAGATGGAAGAGAAATTAAGCAAAAATGTAATGACTCTCAAGGAGACTTACTTAGAATATATAAAGGATTTTTCAGGCCTGACGTAATCAGCTGTGATTGCTTAGCAAAATGCAATAGACTGGTGATTTAAACAACAGACATTTTTTTCCTCCTCATAGTTTCAGAGGTTGGGAAGTCCAATATCTTGGTGCAGGCAGACACAATTTTTGGCAAGGGTCATCTGACTCCCTGTAGTGAGAAGTTTTCTCATGCTGTATTCTCACATGGTATGGAGAGAAGTCTCCTCTCATAAGAGCACTAATCCCAACTGGAAAGCTCCACCCTTATGATTTCTTGTAAACCTAATTACCTTCCTACAGCTGTTCTGAATACCATCCTGTTTGGGGTCATGGCTTCAACTTGTAGATGTTGCGGGATATAAACATTCAGTCAATAACCTTAGTAAAAAAAAAGATGAGATTCAAAAATTGCTAAGAGATCACATCTTAAATGTTCTTTCTGCGCAAAAGAGACATGATAATCATGTGTTGTGACAGGGTGATAATCACATTACACTATATAAATGTATAAGATCAACATATTGTATATATTAAATTCACTGTTGCATGTCAATTACATCTCCATTGGGAAAAAAGATATAGAATATGATTGAACAACAACAACAAAATAACGCAACAAAATAATGGACAGAAGACTTAAATAGACACTTCTCAAAAGAAGACATACAGATGGTCAACAGTTGCATAGAAAATAGTCATCATCACTTATCATCAGTTCCTATGTTCATGGCAGCACTATTTACAATAGCTGACCTTTGGAAAAGACCTGGATAGTTGATTTTGAATGGATCAGGAAGGTATGGTATATATACACAATGAAATACTACTGAGTTATCAAAAAAAAGAGAGATAAACTTGCCATTTGCAATAACATGAACGGAGCTGAAGGGAATTATTCTAAGTGAAGTAAGTCAGGAGGAGAAAGACAAATACCAGATGGTATCACTTATATGTGAATTACAGAGAAACAAAACAAAGAGTCAGATAAAGCCAAACTAATAACAAACCCCAAAAATATGACAGCAGAATTGAAACTATTAGTGGAGAGCAAGGTGAGGGATGGGTGCAAGAATAAGTGGTTAGGGAGTACAAGGGACTATGGTGGAAAACTATGGGTGTTTTGGTGTTGGGTATGGTATGATAACAACACCTGGAATAGGATATCCATGCTTCTAAAACACAAATAACAATGAAACCAATAATAAGTGATTGAAAAAAAAGTAAGCCATTTGCTTGCAGAAAAAGAAAAAAACCTTCACAAAGTAAAAAAAAAAAAAAAAAAACCCTCTAAAATGTAAACTATATAACCATTTTTGATTAAAAACAAACCTATAGGGCCTCCCCGGTGGCGCAGCGGTTGAGTGCTGGGCTGGGAAGCTGCCCGCAGCCTCTGCAGTGCCGGTTCAATCCCCGGCTGCTCCCCGGCCACCAGAGGAGGGTCCCACATGGCGCGCAAACCTCACCTGCCGCCCGCTGCTCCCTTCAGCAGTGTACTTCGGTCCTTCTGCCTATTCTGCTCCCCGCTCTGGCTTGGTGAATTCTCTCACCCTCCCGCGCTTCTGTCTATACCCAGTGCTTGTATAAATAAATAAATAAATCTTAAAAAAAAAAAGAACCTATAAACAAAATATTTTCTCAATTATAAAAATATAGAAAGACCATCCTCAAAAGAAAAAAAATTCAATGATAAAAAGAAGAAAAGAAATATGAATAAGTAGACGATAAAACTACCAAAAAATATATGTGTGGCTGACTTACAAATAAAAGTTTTAATAGCTGAAAAAGAACATAAACTTTGCTAAGAGTAGTCAGTGTTTTGGGAAATCAAGGGAAAAAATATTGTGTAAAACACAGCAAAAGCCCAGAGGACCACGATTGAAGTGATCAACCAATATTCAGGAGACCAAACATGTGAATCATAGGATTTATAGAAAGAAAAAATAGAATATATGGAAAAACAATCAGTGGAAGGTTAGATTATTATTAAAACTAGTCCTCACCTCATCCCTCCATGACACTCACCCTTTCTCATTGATTTTCTGCTTAATCATATAGAAGGTTTGCTACTTCTGATCTGAGACCTATAGAGGTCAGATCTATTTCTGTCAGCTCTCTGAAGTGTCTAGTGTCTACTTTTCTCCACCAAGAGGTGAATTGCACCAGAACTGAGTCTATAAGGAAGAATCCAGGAAAAGACTTGTGGCATTGATCTGAATCCTACACAAATTGAGGTATGGAATAACCAGATTCCAGTCAAGACCACCTGATCTGTTGGCAACCTAGAGGCCTGGGAACACATAAGTCAATATGATTTTTTTAAAAAGATTTTTTATTTATGCATACAAGAACTGGGGTATAGGCCAGAAGTGGTGGTGGGGGTGAGAGGATTCACCAGAGACAGAGTGGGGAGCAGAACAGGCAGATCTACTGAACTACACTGCTGAGGGGAGCAGTAGGTGAGACAGGAGAGGTCTGCTGTGTCATGTGGGTCAGCCTCCCTGGACAGGGATCGAATTCATGCTGCAGAGGCTGGTGAAGCTTGATAGCACTGAGACTTTAACCCCTGCACCCCCAGGGAGGCCCCAAGTCAACACAATTTTGTAGTTAAAAGATGAGTAGCAAGATCTCCACAAAAATATGGCTAACAAAGCAATTCAACAAACAATTGAAGAAAATTACTTTGAATTGAATAAAGACTTGAATCTTTAGATTGAAAGTGCTCATTCAGTCCTAAAGAGAATTCAAGGAAACAAACTTAGAACTAACTAATATATCTAGGTGAAAAAAAATTTTTTTAAGATTTATTTATTTATACAAGCACTGGGTACAGTCAGAAGCGCAGGAGGGTGAGAGAATTCACCAGAGCCAGAGCGGGGAACAGAACAGTCAGACTGACGAAGTACACTGCTAAGGGGAGCAGGGGGTGGCAGGAGAGGTCTGCGCGCCTTGTGGGACGCTCACCCAGTGTCTGCGGATGGAACCAGCGCTGCAGAAGCTGCAGGCAACTTCGCAACCCAGCGCTCAACCACTGCACCAACAGGGAGGCCCTATCCAGGTGAAGTTTTAAGAATAATTTTTTTAAAGGAATGAAAATCATTCTTATTCTTTATAAACAGAAGACTGCTTTTAAAAGAAAACAGAAAAACAAGCTGATTTTTTACCTGTCCAGGATGTCATTGATCCATGAAGGAAAGGGAAGATAGGGCATTTGAGGACATGACATTCAGGCCCCGATTTGAGGAAAGTCCTTGAGGAAGGACCCCAACCTTTACCCAATGATTCAGATCATCTATCTCAAGGACAGGAGATAAAGAGGAAAGCATGGTAGCATGTCTCAATAAATGATCAAAAAGAAATCAAGAATTCATTATAGTAACAATTAGTCAAAAATATGAGAAACCCTTAAAGTAGTAACAAAATCACAGCTTGAAATGAAGAAATTATAGAATACTTCAGTAAAATTCCACAACAGGAAGAACCATCAAAATGTCTCTTCTCAATGGGCAAAGGACTGAGAACTGGGAAATGCGTGATCCTAACTGTCCTTTTGAATGGCTGAGGGGAGAGAGGAAAGGAAGCAGTGGTCAGGCAAGTCTCTTGGTGGGGACACAATTATTATTTAATGTTACTATATTGACAGATTGTACCTTGAAAATTATCATTATTCAGGATGGTACTATAATGACTAGTGACATTTATCACAATTTTATTCCGAAATTAGTTGAGAAGGGAGGAAAAGGGAAGAATGAAGAGAAACTTAGACATAACAGCAAAACTTAAGAAAGGGAACAGAAGAAACAATAAATTATAAATATACTTAACATAAAAGGAATAAAAACAATCAATTCAAAAAATTAAAATGTGCTGGGTAGCTATCCATATCTTCTGGTAAAGAATAATATCCTTTCTTCTCTAGTTTGTTTAATACGTTTAATTGTCTGGCATAGAATGCAATTTAAAACTCAGAAGGAAAAAAAAAAAATAAAACTCAGAAGGATTCAAAAGAGGTAATTTTTTTGCATTTAGTTATGAAAAATAGCATTTAAATTTTAGATTCTCTTATTTTCTTGTTACATTCTTACTGTGGAAGCCATATGCAATTTTATTTCTCCAAATGATTAGCTATTAAGTTGAATTTTAGCAATATTAAGTGAAATGGTAATTTAACAAGCAACAACAAATGTTGGCGAGGATGTGGTGAAAAAGGAACTCTCCTGCATTGCTGGTGGGAGTGCAAACTGGTCCAACCACAGTGGAAAACTGTCTGGAGGTTCCTCAGTCTACTAAAAATGGAGCTATCATAAAACCCGGCAATTTTGCTACTAGGGATCTACCCAAAAGACACAAAAACACTGATTTAAAAGAACACCTGTACCCCTATGTTTATGGTGGCACTATTTACAATAGGTAAAACCTGGAAACAACCCAAATGCCCAAAAATAGATGACTGGATCAAGAAGATGTGATACATATACACAATGGAATATTATTCAGCAATCAAAAAAAGATAAACTCATGCCATTTGCAGCACCCTGGGTGGAGCTAGAAGGAATTATGCTCAGTGAAACAGGCCAGAAGGTAAAAGAAAAATATTGGATGGTTTCACTTATAGCAGGAATATAGGGGAACCCAATAAGACATCAGTGTAAAAAAATAATAAGAGTACAAAACACAACAAAGCAAGAATAGACAATTATAAATCAGAGACATACTGCAGGGGAGGAGGAGGGAGAGGGATCAGAGGGAGGGAGGGAGGAGCACAGGGGACTGAAGTGATGGTACACGGGTGCCTTGGGGAAGGAAACTCTATGGGGACTCAATCTGAGGGGGTAGGAGGAAGCAGATATTGTCTAAAAAATTAAAAAATGATAAATGTTAAAGTAAAAAAATAAAAATGGTAATTTGTTTCATTTTGCATAACTATTAAACTATTAGATGAACTACTAGTAAATTAGTTACCTTACCCTGGCATAAATTGACAAGGTACTTCATTTTTTCCACAGGAGTGGGGGAGTACAAAGGAGGAAGATATTTTCTTCAAGAATTTATCAGTGTATTCTGTATAAATTCACGTATTCATCTATCATATATCATGCATTCTAATGTTCTACATGCATCTGTGAAGACAGATATTTAAAACCCAGTTTTAGTTTCTCATAATTGGACTTTACAAGGGATTTTTCCCTTATTTTTAACTTTACAAAGGAAATTCAGTGGGAAATGAGAGAATTAATAAGTGACCATTCAGCACTGAGTATTGAGTTCACATGACCATTTGCATTCAATTCATCTATTCCAAGTCTGAACCTACTAAATCAGCCTTGTCTTTTCACTGCCTTTCACTCAGACTTCCACTTTAAAAATCAAACTTTTATTTCTATTCTCCTTTTCTTTTTTTAATCTTGAAAGTTTCTGACAATTTTCAAAATTGATGCCTAGGTTTATAAATTGCTCATGAGGAAGAATTGTCAAAGGGGAAGTCCAAACCAAGACAATCTCTTTCCAGTAGCTGAAAGCCATTGTTTCCTTGGCTTCCAAAATCTATTTTTTTCTATAATCCAAAAGGGTCAAAATCTGTTCTCATATTCTCACTTCTTTCTGATTTCCAGAATACAACACCTGAGTCTGATTTTCCCCCTTGTTAGTTGCTATACAAAGAACTATGCAACTCAATAAAATGAAAGACTGCATGTTCTGTGGGGTTCATACCAGAGACTGAAGGGATTTTGAGATAGGTTAATGGTTCTGATTGTTTCCTTATATTGATTTTTAAGATGACTATATTTTATTTATGGGGGAAAACTTGGACTTGCACGTGAGCTAGGTCTCTTACATGTTGAAGAAGTTTATGTGACTTTGTAATGATTTGAAGGAAGTAAAGAGAGGGTGAGCATCTGACAAGCACTGCTTTCATTTTAAGAAAGAGTTATGAAGTCAGAGAGTCTATCTGACTAAGTGGTTGAATTAACTTAATTGAACTGACCACTTTCAGTTGTCAACAAAAGCAGAAACAAAAGGTGGTCCTTTTTGGCTTTAGTCCAGACAGGTCACAAAGGTTTATCATCTAGAATGGAGTGGTATGGAGGTGGGGAAAATTACTAAATCGTGGATAGGCTGGAGAGCAGGTCAACTGCACCTTGCTTGACTTTTGAGATAACTAGGGCCTTTCAAAAAGGTTGCCGTTGCTGCCCCTTACGTCAAGGCGGGATTGCTCTGGTTCTGAAATTCTGAGATAAAGCTTTTCTCTCTTTGCAGTACTGGCTTGAATTTTTTGGATCTATTTCAAGTGAAGCAGATGACTAATCACCCCCTTCTGCTAGTTGATAATGGGTTGTCTATAAAACCTTGTTTTTGTACGGTTACCTTATTGTGAAGTTCACGTCTTTTGAGGAACATTCACATCTGAAAGGCAAGGAAAATGTCCACTCCAGGGTGTAGTAAAGCTGACAGGAAAGAAAAAAAAACACTAAATGACTTGGCTCTGTTGTTTTTTAGTTTCCTGAGAGAAAGTGGCCTTGACCCCCATGCATTACTGCTTTTGAGATTGTAACAGCAGATGGTACGAAATGACAGTTGGTGAAGACAACTAAAGGTGTTTATAACATTGCAGGGTTGTGCAGGTGACTTTAAAAACAAAGGATTTGGAAGTGATAAAAAGTGAAGACTGGCAGTAGAGACGGTAATAAAGCCACTAGCTACTTGAGGCAATGTCCTTTTTTATTTTTTCTTTTATTGCATCTGATTGCAAATTAAAGTAGAAAAAAAATTAACCCCAGGGAGAAAAGAATATTCAGCTTCTGCCTCAGTGGTTTTCAGAACAGAAAACCATTGTCTTTGATTTTTAGATTTGATTTTTTTTTCTTCTTTTGCCTGCTGATTGCCATACAAAGAGATATATATAGCTCAATAAAATGAAAGATCCACAGTGTGGAGTTACATAGCAAGGGCCTGGAGGGATTCTGTGCCAGGTTAATGGATATGATGGTTTTCTCTTCATTGATTTTTAAGATGATTATATTTTATTTATAGGTGAGAAAATAATAGTTAATCTTAGATTTATTGAAAACTTATTGCAAGGCTGCATGAATTGATAACAATAACAGTACATTTAGGGCAACAAAACTAGACTTGTCTTTAATCCCTTAAGTGCTGATGTGCAGGGAATCTATTGACTTGAAATTAAATGTGCTCTAACCCACAACTGAATCCAGGTGGGGACGAGTTATATATTTTCAGGCTGCTCTGAAAGATTTCATTACACAAAGCTTTGGTACACCTGAGGTGTTTCTTTTCTAAAAGCTGTGTGAAAAATCTAGTTGCTGAAAGCTCAGGAATATCATCATGTTTCTCTCTGGAGGCTTTAAGAGCTGATTTCCAAGTCAGCCAGTCATTTGTCAGCTAAAAAACCTACTGGTCAACCATAATTGTGTCCAGAGGTTTGACTATTAAACCAGGATGTGTTGGTTCTAAGATTCAGGAAAAAGTGAAAATATTACATTACTATAACTCAGAATTCCATTGCCTTAGAACTTTTGTAATTTGTTTATATGTTCTAAATGGGTTCAAGGACCTTTGAGATTTTCAGTAAATGAAACTCTGTTGAAGATGGACATAGTTTGGACCAAGAATAACAAAGCATGAGGCCTTGTCTCTCAAAGGGTTGAATATTTGTCAATAAAGTCACTTCCTAACTATGACGCAGAAATGCCAGTTAAGGCCCTTCGTAGGCAGTTCTTATCTAGGATTGGGGTGGAGAGGCAAAAACACACTCCCTCCAATTTAATTAGTCAAAAAATTTGAGATAATTGGATATTTCTGAAAAGAAAGGAGAGGAAATTTTTAAAGCATGCTAACGACAGGAAACTTTGACTATTGTAGTCACTCAAAATAACAATGTAGTGTTATTTCAAAGTTCACTTTCACTGAAAGTGCTGTATCATGCTTCCTTTGGCAGCGCATATACTAAGAGATTAATATGACTGTGCAAAGATGAGATGCAAATTCTTGAAACATTTTATATTTTTTGCATGTATATACAAAGGCTAAAATGGTATAACATCATGCTACATTTCAGTAATTCACAAATCTATGACTGAGTGGTCTGTAGGGAAGTCCAATGAAACCTTTAGGAAATCCTTACATATATCAGTAAGCATATGTCATTCGTTCATTTATGGAATCTTCTTTCTTGAAAAAACTAGTGGTGGACAATTCAGATCACATTTATAGAAATAAAGATTTGATCATGGTTGTTCTTCAAATAAATGCCACAATGACTCATGCTGTAGTTAATACGAATGGTTCAAGTTGACTTTTACTGGTGTTGAAAGATAAACAGAGGCCTATTAAAATTTTTGAGTCTGTTTGAGTAAAAATCTGTTGGAATTATGTAGCACTAACACAAAAGTGCCTAGGTGTGTTCCACTGACAGGAGTGAGAGGAAAACAACTTTATATTGTAGAAGTAGAAGCAAAGCAAGGAAATGATTTGGTTAGCTATAGCTAAGCATTTGCCTTTTTTGAGTAAGCTGGGTTGGTGATGCCACGGTTTGATCTCAGAAGTTTTGTGAGTAGGAAAAGTAGCTTTTCTTCTTTAATTCCTATTTCTGGTATCTTATTTTCACCTAGCAAGTTTTTCACTCTGGCACACATTTTGTATTACAAATTGAGTTAATTTGTAACAAAATATTATGAAGATATGGACCACTGCGCATAATAGTTACAGCTCTCAGAAGGCTGGTTTTAACTGTACATTGACAGAAGACATAACTATTTGAAGGAGAATAAGAGCATTTAAATTCCTGTATAATAATTTATGAATATCTTGGATAAAGTGCTATTATTCTCCTAATCCTTATATCTATAAACAATGCCTTTCTCATGATTTAACATAATGGGGCCTATATTTATTAAAATCATTAACACTCAAGTAATTCACTGAAAAACTGAGCACCACTAGAATCCATTAAAATTATATAAAATTGGGACTCCTGGTGGCACAAGGGGTTAAACACCACACTATGAAGCAATCCACAGCCTCTGTAGCATGAGTTCGATCCCTCGCCTGACAGGGAGCAACCCACATGGCTCAGCAGACCTCTCCTGTCTTGCCCGCTGCTCCCCTCAGCAGTGTACTTCGTCAGTCTGCCTGTTTTGTTCCCCACTCTGTCTCTGGTGAATCCTCTTACCCCTCACACCTCTGGCCTGTACCCCAGTTCTTGTATGCATAAATAAATAAATCTTAAAATTATATAAAATTATTTTCCTATATGCCAGAAATGACCACTTAGAAACCATAATGGAAAAATATTTCAATTCATGATAACATCAATTAAGTAAAACACATGAGAAGAACATTAAAAGGGAAACCTGGGCCTCCCCGGTGGCGCAGCAGTTGAGCGCTGGGCTGTGAAGCTGCCCGCAGCCTCTACAGCGCGGGTTCGATCCCCAGCCGCCAGCAAGGGTCCCACATGGCTGGACAGACCTCTCCTGCCCCCCCACACCCCTGCTGCTCCCCTCTGCAGTGTATTTCGTCAGTCTGCCTGTTCTGTTCCCCGCTCTGGCTCTGGTGAATTTTCTCACCCTCCCTCACTTCTGACTGTAACCAGTGCTTGTATAAATAAATAAATAAATCTTTAAAAAAAAATAAAAAGGAAACCTATGGTTGGTTTTCCCTTCGAGCAAATTCTGATTTTACTTTCCACTGATCTCAAAGCAGAACTCAACCATTGTTCATACTCTCTCCGTAGGAAACATACCCTTCAAAATTGTTTGGAGTGGAGTAGAATTTACTGAAAATGTTATTGACTTTTGGGAGCAGGGCTTATAAGAATTTTTCTACAAACCACTCCCCCGAGAATGTCTTCCCTCTCTTGCCTCTTATTTGCTATATTAAAAGTTAAGTTAGAGTCTCCATTGACATAATCTTGAAAACTAATAGGTATCAAAACAGTTAAGAACAGTCAGTCTAGAAAACTTAAATAAGGGACCAGGAAAACGAATAACTATAAGAAAGTGAAAATCAAAATCAACAAAAAACTACAAACCAGAGACACTTTTAGGGGGGCGGGGGTGGGAGGGGAGGGATTGGGGTCAGAATTGGGGGGCTGCAATTGTATGGGGAATATAAAAATAAAATTTATTATTAAAAAAAAAAAAGAACAGTCAGTCATGTGTAAAAAGCTTGTAAAAATAGAAGGAAAAACATTGTTTTCAATATAAATGTGGAAAAGGACATAAACAACAACACAGCAATATAAATATAATTAGCTTATGAAGTATAATAAACATTAATTCACAAAGATATGTGTACCCTTGTGTCTTTTGCAAAACTGTTCACAATAGCCAAGATATGGAAACCACCTAAATGCTCATCAATGGATGATTGGGCAAAGGAGATGTGACATACATATTCATTAGAAGCTGTTACTTATTGCAGGGTGTAGAGAGGAGGTTTCCTTAAATGGGGAGGGGTGGTGGTCCTCTAGCAGACCTATTATGACTCTGAGAATTAAGGATAATGAAGGGAAAAGATCTAAGAGGCCCAAGTCCCCAGTGATTGCAGAAGCCACCATCCCAATCCTGGCTTCTCCCACCTTAGGTACATCTGTTATTAGTAACTGAATGCAATATTTTTTTAAAGATTTATTTATTTATGCATACAAGAACTGGGGTACAGGCCAGAGGTGTGAAGGGGTGAGAGGATTCACCAGAGACAGAGTGGGGAACAGAACAGGCAGACTGACTGAAATACACTGCTGAGGGGAGCAGTGGGCAAGTCAGGAGAGGTCTGCTGCACAATGTATGTAGCTACCAGGCTGGCCGGGGATTGAACTCAGGCCCTGAATGCAATTCTTAACTGATATTTTTATTAAGGACAGAAACTAAATTTGACTTTTTAAAGTATAAGTAATGTCTAGATCCCTAGAACAAATCAGGAACCTCCCAAATGCTTATTCAATATGTGGATTTTTTTTTTGTATCAGGAAAATATAAGTACTCTCATAAAATCCCCAGTAAGCACTGAGGATTTACAACAATTTGTTTCTCTTTAACTGGACACTGCAATCAAATTCAAGCAACTTTCTTTACATTATATGTGAAGATATCAAATATGACCATATACTTTTTTCCCATTTTTATAATCCATCGCTTACCATGATTGTGGTGCGTGGGGTGAAATGGAAATTTGGGGTTCTTTTGCACATGATAGGCTAAGAATGGGTTTACATCTGAAAACAGTATTGAAGCTTGGGTTGAAAGAGGCGTTTCTCCCTGAGTCATTTTGATAATTTCCTTAGCCTCTATTCTTGTAGAACTTATTTTGAATTCGGATATGCTCTTAATTTAAAAATGACATTGCCTCCAGGGAAGAATTGTGTCAGATAATCTACACAGCATTGAACAAAACTCTTCATTTTTGAAAAGTTTACTTAATATTTAGTTGATGATGCCCAACTGTTCCTTTGTTCTATTGTTTACAGAATCCAAGAAAGCATGGGGTTATATATAGCCCAAGTCAAGTACACCGATAACTGATTTGGAGGGCAATAAGAAATTAGGCAAATAAAATAAGAATGCTATTTTAAAATGTAATATCCTGAAACATACCTGATTACATACTTATGATCCTAGAAAGATTAAACCAATAAAATCCAAGAAGCATTTTATTTCCACAGTGTATGTGTGCAGCAAACCCTAAGTTATCATTTTAAGAAGCTTGTGGTGTCTGACCAGTTTCACTTCATCTCTTTCTCTCATAGAGACATTGCAATAAAATAGGCACTCCTACACAGATTTTTATTTGTAATTCCGGGATGTTCGTGCATCTGAGGGTATTTATTGCTTACTTTAGTAAGCCCGTCTGATTTACCTTTTCAATAAGAAATGATTATAGGAACACCACCTCATCTATGAGACCTGCTCTTTCTTCCTTTTTTCTCGGCTCACCCTTTCGCCAACCCATCAGTAAATCTATCAAGGGGCTTCAGTTACAGATTATCCTTGCTGGTTTTTCCTCAATCTCTTTATCTTCATAAGAAATACTGAGAAGAAATTCAAGCCAGTGGCTTAATTATTTCTCCGTTTTCCTGTTTCTTTGATGTTCTCACACTTTAAGTGTAAACCTTCAAAGTCATCATTTTTGAGCTGTAAAAACCCTCTATTCATCATGATACTAATCACTGACCTTCGAAGGTATGGAGATTTCATCTTATTTTTTCAAGGTAAAATGTTCAGTCCATGACACCCAGAGCTGCTGTCATGAATTGTGATTGGAGATATAAACAGTTTTCAGCCACTGTATCAAGTGAGCAGTTTAGCTCTGTTCATGAACTTGGTTAAATTATAGGGAGCTGAATTTTATGAGATTTCTGTTAATTCACAGACTTCAATACGTAATTACACTCTCTCTTGGTTTTTGCTTTTGGAGTAATTAGAAACTCTGTATCTATGTGAGATGGGCAGGGTTCCCTCCTTCCTGTGAGCACCTTGGATTCTTTTCACCCGCTTGGTCCACTTAGCTCCATTTCCAAGGCCTCCTGTTTCTTTCTGAAACTTCAGCAGAGACACCTTACATTCCCAAGCACATGTCCACTCTTCTGTATTTCATTACAGCTCTTTATGCTGTCATTTTGTGACTGTCTATATAACTACCTAGTATCTATTTATGTATTTTTACCTATGAGACAAGATAATTTCGATACCTACTACAGTCTAAGCAGTAAATTTGATATCTACTAAATTCTAAGCAGTAATACATGTAAACATAAATTAAAATTTTGAATTTAATTTAATACTCAAAAAAATCCTCTAAGATAAGTATTATCATATTTTACAGAGGAAGGTACATTTTTACTTATCTACTTATAATGTCATTAATAATGGAAATCATTTACTGAATGCCTAATGTGCAGTAGGCATTGTACTAGGAGCCTTACTTATTTTACATGTGGTTATTTATTGCCCGGTGTGAAGCTAGATTTAAAGTAGCTTAATTGAACCATTCTCTAATTTGAATAGCAACTCTTAAAATGGAAATATCATTTAAGCGATGATGAAAATGTCTTTTAATTTATTTATAAATTTCTATTTTACATTTACATAAACAATCCATTGAATGGAACTATTGAGAGGGAAACTTTCCTGATTACCTACCCTTGACTTCTATTTAGCATAGGCCCTCGTAGTAGCCAGAGACTTTTCTTTACAGAATCTATTCTGCTTGAAACACTTCCCTGCTTTATAAATGTTACTCTCTATACAAAACTAGAAAATACAGCTAAATAAAAATTTTAAAAATCCTGTTCCTTTTTCCTGGAATATTCTGTTTCTGCTTTAATGTCTGATATCCTTGAGCTAAAGAGTCACTTATCAAGGGACCTTTCTGATCCCTAGGTTTTGTCGGTCTTTTAAGTATTCCTTAGATCAGTGTAATTCTCCTTCAAAAGATTTAGCAGGAGTGTGATTAAGTTATTGCTGTTTTGAACTAAGATTTTACTTTCTTAGAGCACTTTTAAGTTCACAGAAAAACTGAGGGGAAGGTACAAAGATTTCTCATATGCCACTGCCCTCTTGCATGCAAAGATTTCTCATATACCCCCTCAAACGCAGATTTCTCCATTATCAACACGACCTTACTTAGAGTAGTACATTTGCTTCAATCAATGAATCTACATTGATTGACACATCGTATAATCACCCAATGCCCATAATTAATGTTTGCATTCACTCTTGGTGGTATAGATTTGCTGGTTTGGAAAAATCTACAATGACATGTTGCCATCAATAGTATCACACAGAGGGTCTCCCTGGTGGCACAAGGGGTTAAGACGCAACCTATGAAGCTATTGGCAGCCTCTGCTGCACAAATTTGATCCCCAGCTGACCAGGGAGCTACCCACATGGTGCAGCAGACCTCTCCTGACTCGCCTGCTGCTCCCCTCAGCAGTGTATTTCAGTAGATCCACCTGTTCTGCTCCCCACTCTGTCTCTGGTGACTCCTCTCACCCCTACCACCTCTGGCATGTACCCTGGTTCTTGTATGCATAAATAAATAAATCTTTAAAAAAATAGCATCACATGGAATATTTTCACTGCCCTGAAAATCCTCTGCTCATATTATTTATCTCTCCCCTCTCCCTAGCCCCTTCCTCAATCAATGATCTTTTTCCTGTCTCCATAGTTTTATCTTTCCCCAATGAAATCATACTGTATGTTTTTTTCAGATTGATTTCTTTCACTTAGTAATACTCATTCAGATTTTCTCTCTGTCTTTTTACGGCTTTATAGCTCATATATACAAGAGAGCAGAAAATATATTGCACAAAGACTTTTTTTTTAATTGCAGTAACATTGGTTTACAACACAATAAGTTAGAGGGTTGGGATTTCCCCCTTAGGGTATTGTCACCACACCACTCCCCTCATAAAAACACCCATTGCCCGCCACTGTACTCCATTATGCTTCCTATTAAATATGCTTTCTCTCCTCTCCCCACCTGATAGCCTCAGTTCTATAGTCAGAATGCTAGGATTTGTAATTAGTTTGACTTTATTTGATCCTTGGTTTTGTTTCTCTATACTTCATATATAAGTGATATCATCTGGTGTTTGTCTTTTTCCTTCTGACTTGCTTCATTTAGCATATCCCTTCCAGTCCTATCCATGTTGTTACAAATGACAAGATTTTATCGTTTTTGGTAGCTGAGTAGTATTCCATTGTGTGCATATACTGCATCTTCCTGATGCACTCATCTGTTGTTGGATGCTTAGGTTATTTCCCTATCTTGGCTATTGTATCAATAAACAATACTGCGAATAACACATAATGCACCTCTCCCTTTGATTTAGAGTTTCTGTTTTCTTTAGGTAGACTCCTTGGCATGGAGTTACTGGGCCAAATGGCAGATCTGCAGATCTATTTTTAATATTTTGAGAAACCTGTGTAATGTTTTCCACAGGGACTGAACTCAAGTGGGAAGTTACTAAGGACAGCTGAACAACTTGCCTACAATAATGGTCATGGTTATCATGACCCCCCTTTGGTGTTCTGAATATTTCCTGATAAACTGGCAAAGCTTTATCATGTACCATGCTGCCAGCTGTTGCTCAAGCATAGAAAGTTTCTGCATACAAACTGTGTAAACCTTATTATTTCTGCTATTCGGGGCTCAGTCTTTTGGGAGCTATCCCACTGAGCCCACCAGTGTGATGAGTAAACCTCTCTCTCTCCACATCTCTGAGGGCCTTCTGGTTCTCTGAAAAATTGCTGTAACAAAACTAGGCCACGTTTCCACCAATAGTGCATAAGTAACTTTTTGTCTATATTCTCACCAACAATTGTTGTTTCTGGCCTTCTTAATTATAGGCCATTCTTACAGGTTGTGAGGTGGTATCTCACTGTGGTTTTGATTTGCATTTTCCTGATGGTAAGTAATGATGAACATTTTTTCAATTCCCTGTTGTCTTTTATGGAGAAGTGTCTAGCTCTTCTATTCATTTTTTTTTTCTGGGTTATTTATTTTTGTTGAATTTTGTGAGTTCTTTGTAGAGCTTGAATACCAGCCCCTTGTCAGATGTTTGTCATGCAAGTATTTTGTCCTATTCAGTAGGATAGTTTCTTTCATGTACACAAAGTCATTCTTTGTGAGTGTATTAGAGGTTGATGCAAGAGATAGTAACAAGATAATGGAAAGTGAGAGTATGCATGAATACTAGTACCAAGTTCTAGTTTCATCTTTAAAAAGTACCACATGAGAAACAAAATAAATGAAAGTGAAATCTGAACAGTAGGAATTAAAAATCAGAACATGCCAACTTTGGGTGGGGATGAAGGAGAAAACCAAGTAAATGTCTTATATTGAGAGGGAAAAATAAGGCTACAGATATATTAAGAAATTATTAGCAAAGATAAATATAATATGAATGAATAATGACCAGAAGAAGAGAAAGGAATACATGGTCTTAAGGCTAGAATAAATGGTGTATTAGTGAATAGAGAAATAAGAAATTGAAAAGATGATCAGACAAAGGAAAACTTTAAAACTGACACTTGAAAGCTGACCAGAAATGACTGACATCCAGGAGAAGAGGGAGGAGGGAAGAGGTAAGAAGACAGGAGGCGAGGGAGCACAGTGGACTATGGAGGACGACTCTGGGTGCTCCTAAGAGTAGAAATCCTGTGTTGTGAAAAGACAAATAAGGACGTAAAATAATGGCATGTCCAGCACTATTTATAATAGGTAAGACTTGCAATCAACCCAAATGCCCCCAAATAGATGACTGTATCAAGAAGATGTGGTACATATACACAAAGGAATACTATTCAGCAATCAAAAAAGATAAACTCATGCCATTTGCGGCAATGTGGATAGAGCTAGAAGGGATTATGCTCAGTGAAATCCATCAGAAGGATAAAGAAAAATATTGGATGGTTTCACTTATAGGAGGAATATAGGGGAACAAACAAGGGATAAAGGAAAAAATAATAACAACAAAAAGCACAACACAACAAAACAAAAATAGGCAACTATAAATCAGAGACATTCTGCAGGGAAGCGGGAGGGAGAGGGATCAAAACAAGGGCAGGGAAGAGCACAAGGGACTCTGGTGATGGTGCACAGGTGAACTGGTGGTGGAAATTCTATGGGGACTACACCTGAGAAAAGAAAGCAAACATTGTACAAAAAATGAACAATGATGTAAAATATATTTAAAAAATAAAATAATGGCATGTCATTAATGCAAACAAAATTTGAATTAGATTAAATAAAGATGAATTAAGAGAGGAGACATGTTCCCATATAGCTATATTTGGGTAAAATCCACTAACTAAACCCAGTAACACTATTTGGATTAAAATATATGATAAATCAGACATCTTAAAGAAAAGATAGATAATAGAAAAGAGTGTTTGGGAAATTAGCTCATTAAATGTAGACGATGCTGAATTCCTACTTTATATCTTATATATATGTACAAGAAGTAAATTAAATATCTAAGTATGAATATCTAATCCCCAATATCTAATTGTGAATGGGTAAGCCGTAAAACAAAGAATACATTGTAGGACGTTATTGTGACCTCAGATTAACAAAAATAATTTCTATTAGAAGATTAAAAATTAAGAAGCCAATAGGTAAAAAATTGAGAAAGAAGTCTGAAAGTATTAAAATGAATGATTCCTACTGAATGAAGGATACAATAGAACAAGTTCAAACACCTAAAATTTATCAGAAATTCATATGTGAAATAGAGAACTGGAAGTCCTCATGAAAAAGATGTAAAATTCAGTAGTGAAATACACAGACATAACACAGGGACAAGAAAACTCAAGATCTAACAGATGTTTGAAGAAATGCTCAATATCAGCAGTTATCAGAGAAATGTTAATTAGAACAATAAGATGTCACCTAACACCCAATAGCATATGGAATATTCGAAAAGGAAAGCTACTGATTTTAGTAAGGAGTGATGACTCCCATAATCTGTAGGGGCGGGGAGCCATCACCCTGAAGGGCAGTTTGTTAGTCTCTGGTAAGATTATGCCTTTGTAAATGCCAGTGGCTATCCCAGAGAAATTCTCCCCCTTTTTCAGTGGGGTGTTTAATTCATCAATAAAAGACTAGATATGAGAAATATGGTATATTAACATATGTTATAGAAACATATGTGCATGAAAAGTAACCAGATAGAGGTAGGGGAAAAAAATCTGGGTAGATTTTTAATTTTAATTATTAAAAGCAAGAGGCAGAACCTAATATATAAAGTAATGCCATTTATGTAATTTAAAGGTAGACCCACAAAAAACAACATTACACATGTCCTAGGAATACCTGCATCCTTGAGGAGATAGAGTAAACATATCTAAGTAGATGCCAAGAAAAATAGGAGTGGAAGCAGAATCTTGGCATAAAGGGCAAAAATTAACAGCAGAAAGTGTAGGGTGGACTGGTGAGGGAAAGTAAAAGGAGTGAATTGACTAAAGAGAAGCAAATTGGGGGCCTCCCCGGTGGCGCAGCTGGTTGAGCGCAGCACTGTGAAGCTGTCTGCAGCCTCCAAGTGGCCAGTTTGATTCCCAGCCGACCAGGGAGCTACCCACATGGCTCGGCAGACCTCTCCTGTCCCTCCTGTTGTTCCCCTCAGCAGTGTATTTCGGACCTTCTTCCCGTTCTGTTCCTTGCTCTGTCTGGTGGATTCTCTCTCCCTCCCATGCCTCTGGACTGAACCCCAATGCTTGTATAAATAAAAAAATCTTTTTAAAAAAAAAATAGTTTAAAAAAAGAGAGAAGCAAATAGGGAGGGAAGTAGATTGCTGGTTCCTCCTCACCTGTAGCAGTTGTCTTTTTGTGCTCTATAATGGAGTTTCTGAGTTAAATTTCACTTGAAAAATTTCTAGTGCTGAAAGCATGTTTAAAGGCACAGACCTAGTAGATAAAGAACTGGGCTTAGAAGCAGGTGCCTTAAATTCCACAACCTGTCCCAACACACTCCATTGCCTTTGGGTAAAACCTTGAAACCTGTCTTTTGTTTCCCCATCTGTAAAGGGAGAATAAAACACCTCTGTTTTTCCTAATCTCTCAAGATTGTTATGATAAGGGAAAAATAACCTGGTGACCTTTGAAATTCTAGCTGAAATCAATGAGTCATGCAAGAGAATACCTGTTGCTGTGTTGTATTAATGGATAGGATTATTCTTGCCCAGAGGTTTCTCTGTAGCACCTGTGAGCCGTAAAAAAATTACATAGGCTCAGACTTAGAAATATGCCCATGGCAAACTCTGTACTTACCTCACACTCCCCTCTAACCCTGCCTCAAGTGAGTGATGAGATGAGGCCCTCAAATATTCTGCCAGTCAGATACTCTCTTATTAGAAGCAGGGATAGTCTGGGTTCCTTGAGGAACAAATGAATGGTATGATTTATAAAATGTTTTATGTCTGTTGTCTCTCTTATCTTTTTCCTGATGTATCTCTTTAATTAATCCAGTGGTTCTCAAACTTTTTGGTCCCAGAGATATTTTACGCTGAAAAATTGCTGAAAACTCCACTGAGCTTTAACTTTTACAGGTTACAGCAACTGTTGCTATATTAGATATTAAAACTGAGCAATTAAAATTATTTATGAATCCACTTAAAAATAACAATTTCCAAAGCAAGTAACTATATATTCCAAAACAAGTATGAATGTTTTCCAAAAGCAAACAAGAAAATAAAAGTGATACTGTTTTTGTGGTTTTGCACATCTCTTTAGATTCTTGTAATTGCTGCCAGAAGCACATGCTCAGTAAAATGTAGGTATTAAATATTGTTTCAGAATATTTATGCCATAGAATTTCCACATTTACATCATAGTCCAACCTCGATTCTTTGTCTTCCAGTTGTTATTGAAGGACTAGCATTTTCTATTTTAAATTTGCTGAGGGAATCCAGAAAAAAATTCACTTCAACATATTTGTTTCACAAAGTACTTTTGTAGGGAACATAAAACCTGTTTAGAGTAACATTAAGTTTAGCTATAGGAAATTGCAAGTATTTGACCATTTTTGAACAAATTTCAGCTCATATTTCCTCATATGGATGGGAGAGTACAGCCTGTATGTGGTCTTTAAACTAGTATTTTCTGAGGAGGGTGTTTATCTTTTATAAGGAAGAGTTCAGGTTATAATTCTGAACTCCCAAGTATTATACTTGGGATAGGTTCCTGAAAAAGTTTGAGTGCTCCTAATCAGTGATGGGAGATTCAGAATGGCCTAGATGTTAGCGATGGATTTGTCAGTTCTTCCATTGCATCTGTCTCTAGTGTACAGAAGGTTTGTTTGAGATAAAAACTGATCTTAACCTTTTAAAATCTAAATGCCAGATTTCAGGGGCAGGGTTGGTGACCTGAAAACTGCGTATTTTTATTATTGCTAAACAGTCATTTTAGGACTCACCTTTACAGTGTCTGTAAAGCAAAAATACTTTGAGTAAGAAGCAAGAATATATTTATGTCTTTCTATTCAAAATGCTGATTGTGTGATATATATATCTAATATTTAATCATATAAATATATAACCATGTAGCAATCTTTTTTACTTACAATGTATTTCTTTTAAGATGAAAGCCTATCCTATCAAACCCAAGAGTTACATAAAGATATCGTTTGACATTGATACTTCATATTTTAAAATACAAATACTCTGTTCTGATATTCTAATGTGCTACAACCAAAGCAATCCCTTTTTAATTTATGATGAATCTAAATTTTAATCATTACTTTTTTCCTTGAACTGTGTGCCAGTTATAAATTATTGGAAAGACAGTGTGAAATATCAACAAATCTTGGATGACAGTGTTGCATATTTAGTCTCTTAAATCATCAGTGTTTGGTACTGGGAGCTGGGGAACCAGGATTTTTAGTCAAGATAAGATAGGAAAACACAGGGAGGCTTTCTCAGTTGCTGACATCACTGTATAGAAAATTCAAAGTTGCTTTGTCATCATCACTCAATTTGGTAGGTGTCTGGGTTCATGGATAGTTAAGATACATGCATTTATTAAGTACCTTATCAAAGAATGCTCAAAACATCCTACCACCAGTTAAAGAATACCCACAAAGTAGAGGGCTCCTAAATAAATGCAGAACAGTTGGAACAACCAGAACATAATTTTCAGTGGAGAGGTCAGTTCAGGAAAAATAAGTACCATTCAGTGACTGACATTAAGGAAGCCATAAATGACCACCAAGAAGGAGAGAAGGTAACTGTGACACTGTCTGCCAGAGTCTGGTGTTCCTGAATCTGGTGTCTTGCTTGCCATCCTATTCAGCGTGCATCCTCTTTGTCATGCCACCTCTCTGATACATCTGGGGAAAAGGAGGAACAGAGACTTGGGGTGCTGGTGGCAGAATGGATGCTGGGAATTTGTCATAGAATCATAATTCAATCAAAGGGAAGTAAGTCTCTTTAATTATTAAGCCATGTTCCTCTTTCTTTGGACAATGTTAGTAGAGGCTTGAAAGTATTCAGGCAAAAGTGCATAAAGCATATTATTGCTAGATTGTCTCTTAGCTTTGGTCATGTTCCTAGCCAAATCATTTCTGAGCCTCTGTTTTCTGACTGCTGTGTTTTCTATCTTGTGTCTCTGGCATCCAAATGCCAAACATAGTGTCTGGGGAAAGGTTTAAAGTCACAGTACTGTTTATTTGTATGACCATGTTGCATGTAAGACACCACAGCCCTTGAGAAAATACCCCTTTGTCCCTGTCTCTTCTTGCTCCCATAGAAATTTCTACTTTCTTCCTTAGTTTCTACCTTTTTTCTCTCTGACTGAGAGATCCCCTGGACAAAAGTATCATGGAAGGAACTGGATGTTTGTCTGCGAAATATGTGATGTAATGTGTTTAGTAGAAAAATCTCCTACATCATTTTCTGAATACGCATCTCATAGGAGTTAGGCAGGATGGTAATATGTATGTTGGAAAGTTGCAGCATTATTTTGCTAGCTGTTAAATCAGTGTGGCATATCTTTGTTTGTTTTTCAAGAACAATGTCATTCTGTAATCTTGGGTCTAGGCATTGGAGAGAGGCATAGCTGTATTTTATAAATAGTACCATTTTTCAAAATGTAAATATCAGTTTGCCCTGTAAGCCTCTGCTGAAAGGTCTCTCTTTCTCAATGATAGTGATAATATGTATTAATATATATAATATGTAATATTAACGATATTATCCCAGCTCTTCTTTTCTGTGGCTGTGATCCATATTCCTTTCACCGGTCTCCTAACCAAGCCTTATAGAGCAGGTAGACGAGAGCAGGAGGTTGCCTATTCTCGTAAAGGACCTAAAGATACATGTGCAGTGAAATGAAGTTTTGGAATCTGGGACACAGCTTTTCTAAATATTTAAAGTAGGACTTTCATTTACCATTTTAATTTTTTTCATGTCACTGCAAGAAGGGGTAGCTCAGGTGATAAACTGATGGAAATACTTTGGCAGGTGGGCATATTACCCTTAATGAAAGTCTGGATTTAAAATGATTACCAAGACCACACAGGTTTCCATGATTCAGAGAGCAGTCATTCTCAGAAATTTCCTTAAAAAATATTGTGAGTCTCACTATCTTGACATCCTTATGTGCACTTGTCTGACATCCTCTCAGTCCAGGGGCAGCTCTATCCTATTCATAGTTTCAGAAAATCCCTTCATAAACAGTATGCAGTTAGAAAATCGGATTTAGAACCATTCTGAAAAAGATAGTTTTGAATGAATTTGATTAAAGCCATAAATTATCCTTTATCTATTTCCTCATTACCACTCAGGGCTTGACACTTGTGGAGTAAACTGATGTTAATAGAATGCATCATGAAGAATTCCCCTCCTGAGAGCCAGTGTAGCTTAGCAAAGTGATATTTAATGTTTTCTGTGATATTTATTTAACAAAACAGCTGATTAGATGTTAAACAGAACAGAGGTTAATGATCTTTGTTATTGGTATTATAAAAAATTAAAAAAGAATAAAATAGGGTTAATGATGTATGCCATTGTTGTTATTATGGAGATTTAAAACACGCAGTTGTTGGCTGCTATGAAAATATGAGCAACAAGCTGTGAGTAATTAGCAAAAGTATATTATCTTCTAACCTTAGAATTAATTACTTTTTTTGTCTGTAATACTTCTTAATGTTAGTCTTCATTGGCTACATGTCAATATATAAACCTAGATATAAGTTTAGTGGAAGTGATGAAAGCTAGCTTTCTATGATTTTCTACATCTGAGAAAAAACCAGTGAAATGTATAACCAACACCAAAGAGAAGCACCTGGGAAAAGACAAAGTAATCAACAACTTCTAGACAAGGTGAAGTCAGTGGAGATCGATGGGAAGACATTTTGGAGACCTCTTTAGTTTAGAGTGCGATCATACTTCTGACGTTTTGACCGGGTCTATCAATCTGAGAATATGTTCCTGTTCTTTGAATTGCTCAATAAAAAGACTCTTGTTTTCCTTTCACATGAGTCATATTTAGGCTTACCAATGACCAAAACTACAGTTGAATTTCACATGAACTGTGAATAATATTCTAGAATAAGCACTTCCATGCAACATTTGGGACATACTCCCACTAAAAATTATTTGTTATTTATCTAAAATTAAAATATAACAGGGAATGCTGTGTTTTATCTGCCAAGCCTCATTGTTACTATTTATTTCAATTATTTACTTTCTTGAAGTAACATTGGCATACAATAGTGTATATGATTCAGAGGTGTAGGATCACACCTTCAGGTGTATGTTATCACAGCACAATCATAACCAAGGCACCCCAAATCCTCCACTTTAGCCTATTGTGCTCCCTCCTCACTTTGCTCTCCCCTCTCCTTGTAGCCTAAATCAATGGTCAGACTTCTGGGATTTGCTACTGAGTTGGTTTTGTCTGACCCTGTGTTTTATTTCTCTATATTCCACACATAAGTGAAACCATTTAGTATTTGTAGTGTTCCTTCTGACTTATTTACTTTGCATATTCCCCTCTAGTTCCATTTGTGTTGTCATGAATGTCAAGAGTTTATCTTTTTTGAGCACTGAGTAGTATTCCATTGTGTATATATACCACATCTTCCTGATCCACTCATCTGTTGTTGGGCACTTAGATTGTTTTCATAACTTGGGTATCATAAATGGTCCTGAAGTGGACATAGGCAAGCACATATCCCTTTTAATTACCTCTGCATTTTATTGCACTGGCTAGTACATTTAAGTTTATTATTAGGTTCGAAATGCAATACTCTCAGAAGTAAAAAAATGAAAAATGAAAGCATACAAGGGTATTCTTCCCTTGCAGTTTTCAAATGTCATGTTTTCCAAACTATATCATAATTTGTATATAAAGTTAGTTTCTATATTGTTGACCTATATAAATTTCCAAATAAGGATGCTTTTTCCTAAATTCTTCATGTTTTTAACTAAATTCTTCTTGCTTTTTCCTAAATTCTTCATCATAGCAAGAACTTCAATGCTAGGAGGGTATGATAGATTTAGTGGTGTAAACAAGGGTAGAAATCATAGCATGGTGAAAAGTGTGGTGAAAGCTACTTCTCTGTTGCTGTGTTTGGTCACCCTTAACATTCCCTCTGTCCTGTCTTCCTATTCCTATTCACAATATGGTATACAATGTCTAAAGAGTTGTAGATTTCTACTTTATTATTGAGGAGATTACTGATACATATGCTTTTTTCTTGCAGAGATCTACTTAGATTGGTTGGGATATTGGGTTCTGAGAAAGTTTACAAAACCAATATTTTATTTATTTAATATATTTTTTACATCATTTTCCATTATGGTACAATGCATGCATTTTCATCTTGGTTATTTATAATCCCTGTAAAATTCCCACCACCCATTCACCTGTGAACTATCACCATGGTCCCTTGTGCTCTTCCAACCCTTGTTTTGATCCTACTCCCTTCTCCCCACCCCCATGAGTATGTCTCTGGTTTATAGTTGCCTGTTGATTTTGATTTTTACTTTATTATAATTAGTTTTTTTTCGTGATCTCTTATTTGGATCCTCTAAAGAAATAGAACAAATATTGATGAAATTCATATGGAGATACAAATGTAGAGGATACAAAACCACTATTCTTTTGTTTTTATATTTTAAATTTTATTTTATTGAGGTAATATTGTTTTTCAGCCCTGTATGTGATTCAGAGGTATAGAATCACACATCTCCAATACTGTCACCAGATGTATGTCACCAGCCATTCCCATCATTATAGCACCCACAGTTCTCCACTGTAGCCCATTTTCTTAAACTAATTTTTACGTGATTTACATAATTTTGTGCTCAATGTCTAAAATATGGAAACATATTTTTGGGGGGGTGGTGAAATATGATTCAGTTCTCCTAAGTTGGTTGTTGGATTTTGATGATTTGAGCCTAACCATGTTATTTTATACAGAACTATATGTAAACACACTGAGTTTTTTTTTTTTTAACTCTTACCTTGTAATTTTTTCTTAATTTGTCACATTCCATTTCTTTAGAGGAAGTGGGAAAAATAAATTTATCCTTGATCTTGATCCAATTTGGACACAGATCAACAAAGGTGTCAGTTCCTAGGAGGGATAATCATTTATTTTTGTTTTGCTATCAGGGAAGAGTGTTTGGTAAAAGGAATCCATGTATCTCTAATGTTTACACATGAGTTAAACATGTTGACTTCTATCCTTATGTTTCAGTTGGCATTTGTTTATAGGCAAGTTTTCTTAAACTTGTTGATATAGCTTGTATTCATATTGATACTTATGAAAAAATCAAAGCTTTTGTGTTGAATCATTCATTCAATCAAAATTTAATTTTTGCTTAATATCTTTTAGACATTGAATGCTATCTTGTTACAGAGATACCTTAATGTTAAAGCATATGAAATTGTTCTTTACATTAACAGAAATGATAATTTCAAGTAGACCATTCAAATATAACTTCTTTTGTCTTCCTGGAGAATATTTAAACTTTTATATACAATAATAAAGCATGTTACTTTGAAGTACTACTTACAGATTTTTCCGGTAGCTCTCGTGTCCATCAATGTGCCACAAAATTTATCTTACCTGCCAAGTAGGACTCACATCACACCTTGGAAATCCACTGACATTGATAGGAGATGTATAGGAATTCTGCTACATTGGGCATTTAGAAATGTTTGTAGAAATTCAGGCAGAGATTTAGGTCACCAGAGAGAAATTTCTGTTTTCAAAAACACAAATATGAAAGAAAAATGACAATGACAACTATTGCCTAAATTCTGTATTAAATGATAGGCTATATTAAATGGAACCATAAGAAATCATCACTCTTAGGGATCAAAAATGTTTGCATATTAGTTTAGTCTAGTGTGTAGAGAAAGATAGTCCCTTTCCTGAATGAAATTGAGCTGACATTATAGTTGGATTATTTATAAAAAGCATGCAATAAATTTCTCAAAGAGGGTTTCCTGGAGTTCATTGCTACAGGAATGTACAGGTTGAAGGGGCTGGCTGAAGGAGCTCGTTCCCAGGCCATTTCACAGCAGTATTTGCAATGACCTGTTATATAAGGCAAGAGAAAGCAGCACAGGAAGCAGGGGAATTAGATAAAGCAGTATACCTGCTTGTGTTTACCTGTGTCCTCTTTTTGATTAAATGAGACAACTACAAAGAAGCTCACCTCTTAACATATAGATCTATCCACAGTCAGTCAAGTGGCTAGAAGTATATCAACATAGCTGGGAGCAAGCATCATCTTGCTAAGTACATAAGAGGGCAGACAGGTATGAGATACACATATGTGCAGGGTCTCCTTTTGCTAGGGTATGCCTGATGTGGCCTGCCCAAATGTCCTGAGTTTAATTCTTCTGATGTCACTAGAATCCCATATTATGTGGCGACACTAGAAGAGTATAAGATAAGAGATTTCAGCAGCTTGAACATGATTTTGCTACTCTTTGTAAAGTCAAAATATCTGAGGGGACATACCTAATTCTTTTTATGCAATTTTTTTCTCTTGAACAGGTGTTTATCATTATTTCTACTTATAAAAAGAGGTTAATTTTTTTTAAAATTGAGCTGCAATTATGAATGCAATGAACTAGATGAAATTCACTACACAGAAAAAAATTCATAGCTATATGACTTGTTAGTTTTGGAAATGATTTACCTGTTTCACTATATAATTCTTTTTTCGGAGATGATACGCAAGACTGTTTTCCAGTAAGAAAACATAATTTTAGAAAAGGTGAGAAAGATGTGTTAAAAAAAATAAAGGATTTAAATTGCTGAACACAGAGAAAGCATCCAATAAATGATTGCTTTATTTAAGTACATAACTCAAAATTACTTGATAGCAATGAAGTCAATTTTAATGATTTTGCTATTTTCATTTAATACCTCTAAAATTTTCTAAGTTTCTGTTTTAAAATTTAGTACAGTTTAATTTCAGAGATAATTCATTAGTCCAACTGTGTGTAGTTAATACAAATGACTTGACTAAATAGATATTTTTGTGGAAACTAAAATGGGTTAATATACACACAATAATTTTACTGTAAAATTATTGAATAGGGGATTTTTTTTTAAATAATAAATTTTATTTTTATATTCCCCATACAATTGCAACCCCCCCATTTTGACCCCAATCCCTCCCCTCCCACCCCCCACCACCCCAAAAGTGTCTCTTGTTCATAGTTTTTTGTTGATTTTGATTTTCACTTTCTTATAGTTTGAATAGGGGATTATTAATAATGTTTCTAATATTTTAATGCAACATTTTAAATTATTACTCTAATACAAAGTCTTTGAAATACCAACAAATTTTATGACAGTCAATTGTATCTCCGGTTGGTGTGATATAATAATATAAATCTGATAAGGTGGGATACTATATTTCTTTTTTTAAAAAGATTTATTATTTATTTATTTATTTATTTATTTATTTATTTAATACAAGCACTGGGTACAGTCAGAAGCACGGGAGGGTAAGAGAATTCACCAGAGCCAGAGCAGAGAGCAGAACAGGCAGACTGACAAAGTACACTGCTGAGGGGAGCAGCGGGCACAGCAGGAGAGGTCTGCGCACCATGTGGGACCCTCAGCCATGGCCGGGGAGAACCGGCACTGCAGAGGCTGCAGGCAGCTTTGCAGCCCATTGCTCAACCGCTGCGCCATCAGGGGAGGCCCAGGGATACTATATTTCTGAATCATATACAATGTTGTGAACCAATGTTACCTTAATAAAAAATTACATGAAAAAGAAAACTATCAATAAATTATAACTGGTATGATTCTTGCATTGTTCATAATATAATTAATGTATCACCAAGAATGCTACTTTTGAAAGAACACATGGAAAAATTTTATATCCTGTGTTAAGTTGAAGTTTTAATGAAGAAATATTTAATATTGACACTAAGTTTAATTTATTTAATATATTCTGCTGGAAGTTTATGTGAATGATAGATAAAACATCTTTTTTCTTTACCTTCTCATATTCTATTTTATTGAGGTAACATTGGTTTATCATGCTGTATATGATATAAAGGAATGAGTTCACACCTCTCCAGATATTAAGTATCTTTTTTTGAATGGAACATCTTACAGTTGTCAAAATGTTGAGAAAAAGTTGCTGAGGCTTCTTCATTAATTATCCCAAGATTTCTATAAAATATCAAGTCTTGCAAATGTTATAATGCAGTTTTTTCATCTCTTGTTGCCAAAAATACAGGTGCCTTAGGGCATGATTATCCACCTATAAATTCTATTTCGATAGATATTAGTAATGTGAGATTGTGTATTTAAAGTGTCTGGTTCTTTTAGCAATTAACAAAATCTGTGCTTTTAGGAGTATGAACTTTCATTCTGCTTATTAAATACATTAAAATGTTATAATGGCCTTGACAATAGCATAAAAAATCAACACATATAAGAATTTTGGTATATTACTGTCCTCTAACAAAAATTGATAACATTGTGAGAAATAGTAGTAGTAGCAGAAGTACAATCTTAGCAGGTAATTTTTTTTCAGTTGCTCTTACAAAGATTTCCAAAAAATTAGATTAAATATAAAATTTGGGAAGAAGAAACTACTAGTTTCACCCATAATAACCAAAGTGAATTCCTTTGGAGAAGTTCTTTGAATTACCCATTTTCATTGCTATGCCAAGTGATGATTGCATTATTTCAAAATAGGCAGAAAACAAATACATAACAGCACAACAAATAGGTTGAAAAAACTTTGAGATGATGCATTCGTCACAGGATGAAATTGGGTTGACAAATCATTCTTTCAAATCAAAGATTTGTCTTTATAACATATATTTAAAACTCTAACTCATATACTCTTCTTGTTTTGTTTTCTTCCATTATCAGCAATAACCTTAAAGCAATAACCTTTCATAGTACCGGTTCAGTATTAACTGTCAGATAACATGTTTCATAGGTTAATTTTTCTATTGAATTTTTGCACTTTTGGCAGAAGTCATGACATTTTAACTCCTTAATTTCTTCAGTGAAGCACAATGTCATTAGGACATTATTTCTAGTCTGGATATGTGTTTTGTAACAACATGTTAATACAGTAAAGCCTCAGATACAATACTAAGATCATACTTTATATGTAATAGTTATTGAGAGTATAGAAATTAAAATGGAGAGTTCATTCTACATTTCTTTTATAATGAATCTTGTATGTCTGTGCTGTAATTCTTCCTCTCATTAAGCTGTAAGCTGAGAACAATCTTGATAGTAAATAGGAAGTACTGTAAAAAGAAAGTACTGTAAATTAAAATTTAGGCAATTAAGGACAATTAACTACTGAGTAAATATAATTTTTCAGCACAAATTTGAAAACATGTTTCTATATTTGTGTAAGTATAAAGTACTTTGATATAACATCAAAAAGTACTGCCTAAAAGATAAAAGTTACACCGCTATCAAAGTTATTGGTGAAGAACATATTACATTTAAGAGTGAATTTTATGACTACCTTTTAACTTAACCATGTATGTTACAAATATTGTTCTTTCTGAATATTTAATAATAAAATTTGGTTAAGTAATAATCTATTTGCTATTTTGAAGCCTATATACAATGTCTTACTGGAACATGAGTACATTAAATGAATTAATCGATTAATAGGAGCTGAAAAACAAAAGATATTTGTCTTAGTTGTATCTTAGATGTCATAGAAAATATACTTTCATTAAGTGATAATCAAGATTCTATTTTCCTTTGATAGGGTAACATAATTATCAATGGTTTACATGAATACAAGATCTCAAATAAATTTTTTTGATTAACTGTTATATTGTCTAGTAAATACATAGATCGATGATGATATTGCATCACCAAGATATCTATCAAAATTAGTCTCCAAATATTTGAAAGATAAAATATACATATAAAATTGTAAAGTTTAGGCAATAAACTGAAGAAAAACAATGTGAGAGATTACAAAAATAAGTCAGGAATTTTTAACTCCAGAGCTGGCAAAACCAACCATGTCTTAACTTCTTGGTATGTAGTGCAAGTTGCCATGAGTTCTCTGTGTGCTTCTTGCTAAATGCATATCTGATTTGACTATATTGACTTTTTTTAAACTAACAGGGCATTAACAATCACTTGAACCAAAATGACTGGAAAAACTTGTGTGAAGGAAGAATTAGAATCAGGGCTTTTATATGTAGCTTGACAAAATTTGCCATCAAAATTTGATAAAAAAGAAAGGCTCCCACAAAATGTGATAAGTGGAAAGGATTTTAAAGATTTTGACTTCTAAGTCTTGTTTAATATTTAAATAATCATGGGAACTCAATTTACTTAAAAAAATATGTTTAACCTGGTGGGATTTTTTTTTTCTTAAAAGAAACAGAGAAGAATTGCTCATAAATGTGAATTCACTGGATTTCTTTATCTCATGTAATAATTATTCTTTGGGGCATTTTTTGTGCTTTTAATTTTCAAATGTTCTCAACTTTTGGTTTGTTATAAGTTTCCAGCAATGTCAAAGGGATAAAGTATGACACAAAAGACGGTTGCACCCACAGCTTATGATTTCCATGTATTATTTTCTTTCAGACAATAAAACAAATTCATGGCTTAGTTCTTTATTGAAATTCTTTTCCTCTTCTATTAATAAGAATTTAATTTTATCCTATAAATGTATGTGAGATTAATTATATTTTAGAATATAACAGCATTTTGTACCTATATTATTTGGAAGGTTTTATTTATCGTCCACTTATTTTCCTTGTTAAATTAAAATAGACATTTCACATCAACAATAAAGGTTTATATACTAGATATTATGCCAAGCATTTTACTTTTATTTTCATGTCAGACCTACAAGAAAGGTACAATTTTATATTCTTTTCATTAATGGAAAAATGGGTTTAGAGAGGTTAAATGACCTACCCAAGATGACATAGGGAGCAAGTGACCTGGAATTCATGTTATATAATATTAAAATCATCCACTGTAGGCAGAACATCTTAGTGCCTCCCATCTAGATAATTTGCTATATTTATTCATTTTTAATTTTCTTTCTTTTTGTATATTTGCTTCCACTATTTGTTATCCATTTTATGAGTGTCTTTTTAGATAACCAGTTATCCCATCTATGATATTTTTAATCAGTGGAATATTTATTGGAGATATGGGACCATTGAACTGAGGTTTAAATTTATTATTTACCCAGAAATCACTCATTTCAATTTTCTTTTTTTTTTTTTTTTAAAGATTTATTTATTTATTTATACAAGCACTGGGTACAGTCAGAAGCGCGGGAGGGTGAGAGAATTCACCAGAGCCAGAGCAGGGAGCAGAGCAGGCAGAAGGACCGAAGTACACTGCTGCGGGGAGCAGTGGGCAGCAGGAGAGGTCTGCGCGCCATGTGGGACCCTCCTCCAGTGGCTGGGGAACAGCCGGGGATCGAACCGGTGCTGCAGAGGCTTCAGGCAGCTTCGCAACCCAGCACTCAACCGCTGCGCCACCGGGGAGGCCCCTCAATTTTCTAATATTTATGGGCAAGTCATATATATATATATATAATATGTATATATATATATATATATATATATATATATATAAATTGTGCTGCTCCATCTGCATTTGTCTATTTTTCTAAAATTTTTATATGAATCTTTACCATGATTTTATCTCTTAAGATGTGTTTAAATTCATCTACATCTATCTACCCATACTAGAAATCATTTTATTGTAGCAACACTATAAAAAAATAATACCCTGGGGAGAAATAATGCATGGAACATTTGGCTTTGAAAAATTGTTACTAGATTCCTCCCCTTGAACTCTACAATTAATAATAAACAAAAGTAAATGTACAAAAATATATCAAAAATTTCCAAAATTTTGATTGCTTGAGCTAATTGTATATTTTCAGATACAGCCCATTTCAGAGTTTGTCCTCTGAAATGAGAACACTGTAATCTACTTTCTGAATCCTATAAGGTGTGGTTTTAAAATTAGGGTCACAAGAAGGTGAAGACAGGCAGTAATACACTTGTTGACCCTTCACAGGAATTCCAGATAAAACCCCAGAAGTTGAGTCAGAGATAATCACAAGATCTGGAATTTACAATAACAAACTGTCCATATATCTACCTGTCAGACTTCTTCCTCTTAAGGAGGGACAAAAGGTCACTAAAATAACTTTTTTTTCCATGAAAGTGTTTTCACCCTTCTTTAGGGGGTACTGAAAAATTATACTGTAAAGTAAATAGGGATATTGAGATTTTTTTAATAGAAATTGTTTATTTTTAAAAGTCCAAATATCAAAAATCAGTTTTTCAGGAAGCATGTAGTAAAATTGGAAAGAGTCATAACAAGAACAACAAAAAGAGAAAACAGAGGATTGATTGCTCAAATGTAGATCTAATCTTAGCGAATTTCATAAGATCAATTACATGAGAAAAATTCTAATTTAAATAAAATTCAAAACAACACACACAGGTTTATTAGTCTTTATGCAGCCATATGCTAAGTTGAGGATGTGTGATATTAAAACAAAGTCATCATGCTCTCAATCCCTTTTTCTTTTACTTTTTCTTCCTCCTGATTATAGAAGAAATCATAAATATACTCCTAATTATTATTATTATAGTTTTCCTAGCAATAATTCTGTTGATCATATTCTGTTTTCTTAGAATTTCATGGGCAATAAAAAGCAACATAGAACTTACATTCTTTTAAATTTGTTGTTCAGTTCTACAATATTAACATCATAATTTTACTTGCTTCAAAAAATGTGAGAGCAACTATAGCTAACTATCAAATAAATTCATGCTTAACTCCCATCTCTCTGCTCTCTGGGTTTTGGTTTAAAAGGCAAATAATAAAGAGTTTCTTTTCATGAAGTGTAACATAGATGTAAGTATTAAAATATACCATATGCTTAAACTTTGTAAAAAACCTCAGTAATGCTTAGTGTTTCTATAGCATTTCTAATATATATATATATATGTGTGTGTTTGTGTGTGTGTGTGTGTGTGTGTGTGTATATATATATATATATATATATATATATATATATATATATATATATATTTGCTCTTTCTGGTAATTGACTTCAAGTCCCAAAGTTTTAACCAATAGTTGAATTGTTTAGTAGGAAAAAATTCTGATTTTTTTTTTCAGATCAATATTTTTTTTTTCAAATCAATATGAATTGAAACCATGTTGGAGTGCTTTTATATAAAATATAAAAAATTTTATTATCATTTTATGGTTAAAATAATGTTAAAATCAATATAATACATTAACTTTTTCTTCCAAGAACATAATACACTTATCTGAAAAACACAATCACATTTTTTCAAAAGAGAAAACTAATGTCTTACTGTGATATTTTAATATCTGAATAGGACTACAGACTATATTCTTAGAGGCAATAAATATTTTCCAAAAGCCAAACAACAGATTCATGTTGTCATTGACTTGAAGGATCTTATTTATTTGGTCTTTATTCCACATGGCCTTGCAATTTTCCCTTCACATGGCATGGGAAGTGTTTGGAGGCTGACATTTCTTGAGATGCTATTCTCAGTGTTCTTTCTCATTTTACAGATGAAGCTGAGACTATAGGTCATGTTAGCTTAGTTAATTTTAACCTTATTAGTTAGAACAGTATTTGGTACATATCTGGTGAATAATGAATTTTCCCAGGCATGTTGGTAAAGTTGGGTTTAAGTTAGAGTTGGGAATTTAGAAAACCTAAATAAGGGACCAGTAAAAAAACTAATTATAATAAAGTAAACATCAAAATAAACAAGCAACTATAAACCAGAGACATACGACGTGGGATGGGGTGGGGAGAGGGGAGGAGGGATTAGGGTCAAAATAAGGGGGGTGCAATTGTATGGGGAATATAACCAAGATGAAAATGCATACGTTGTACAAAAATGAAAAAATGATGTAAGAATTAAAAAAATAAAAGTCAAAAAAAGGAAAAATGATGTAAAAATATATAACAAAATATTTTTTAAAAAGCAACAAAATCATGAAAGAAAATGGAAAAAAAAATAAGTTGAAGTTATCTGATTCCAGGACAAGGACTTTCCTCTATATGTTTAAATAAAGAGAGTTCACCAAAAACAATCATAGATACTAGTGACTGTACTGTATGACTATAGGTACAGAGTAACTTCATCAAATATATAATAGAAAAACAAAACTTCTGTGTTATTTGCAAAGTCAGCATTTAATCAGTTTTAATTTTTAAAATGTCACACAATGAATGTTTTAAAATAAAAGAAGCAAACCTTCAAATCCTTCTCACCAATCCATTTATATAAAAAACAATTATCAAAATGAATTGCACCTTAAGCTCATCTGCCCATGTGAGACTTACTTCCTGCTTTTTTTAAATTTTCCCTAATTATTTCTCTTAAAAAATGAAAACTGTGGTATTGATGCTACAATATGTGTCAACTGACTATCATGTTTAGAAGGTGTTGCGTCCTGCCTTGTAACATGTATATCCATTTACATTTGGCTTGTAAATTGCCCAGTTTTGTGACAAAAAGTAACCAGTAAATGATTTCATTAATTCCTCGGTTTTAACTTAAAAGTTATGTTCATCCTTTCTCCGAAGATAAATGAAATTTCTTACCGAAATTCCTGTTTCTTTTAGGAAGTCTGAATTAATAAGAAATCAAGTGATATCACATTTCCTTTATCTCAAACTTCCTATTTGGAAGCAAGTTTGTTTGGGGATCATTTTTATGGTCTGTTATTGGTTTGTGTGGCATCCTTAACTCTTTGCTTCATCTGATGAAAGGCATGCTCTTCTCTTTCCCTTTTTTTTTATTAATTTTTATGTGGAATTCAGATGATAAAGGATGCAGTATTACTTTGACTGCCTGCCATAATATAAAATGCAGTAAAACGTACAGCTGGTGATAGTCTATTTAGAATTTTTTAATGAAATATAAAGGAAAAGACCAGGTGCTTAATTTTTACATGCTGCATTTCATTTTAAAAATTCATGGTATCTTTTTGAATAATTTTTACTCATGCAGATGTTCTGAATATTGGAGACAGACGTTTATTTTATTTCCTTGGTTCCCATTTCACACTAAGCTTTTGCACAAAGAAGGTAGGTTGAATAATGGCTAAATTATTTGTGAGTCAGGATTCTAAGGATAATTGTTCTCAGAAAATTACCAAATGACTCATGGTAAGATTTTCGGTGATGTGTCCGTTGGTTTTTCTAGTTCAGATCTGGAGGATAATAGCTGTTTAACATTTTAGGCTCTTTAAGAAGACATCCATGCCAGTAGGAATGTGTTGACTTTAAAATAATAGACAATCCTGTTTATATTATTTGTTAGAGGATGTGACATTGCTGTAAGAACTGTATTTCACAAATTTTAGAATTTTAAATTTCTCAAATATCCAAGTACTTTTTTCTTGTAGCCTAACACTCATGAGAATTCAGTCTGAGTCACTTAGAATTAAGTGACTAGAAGTTATAATGATGATTTAAGCTTTGCCTCCCAAATTACCAGTATATAAAAATCTCAACCAATGTCCTACCCTTTAGATAAAATATGGGCATATAGCTGGATAACTTACAGAGCCATATGCCTGATATTCATGGATAATCCACATGTTTAAGTGATAATTTGTCAGCTTGGTTAATGAATGAATATGCAAAGGACATCAGGATATGTTCTGTGAGTGATTATCATTATCAGTAATGATGAGGATGGATTCATCATGAGTTAGGTTACTTCCTGTATTTAATAATCTTCATTTTTCAAAGTTACATCATTCTGGAAAGAAAAAAATGACTAATGGATTTCTATTTGATGGATTATCTTTTAGTATTAAATTATAATGCATGTGATCCTTTTTTTAAAAAATGACTTTCTCACTGCTGTTCACTATTGTTTATTCTCTCCACATTGACCTCACTAACAGGAGATATATCTATATCTATATATAGATATAGATATCTCTATCTCTATCTCTATATATATCTGCTTGGGGGGTGGAAGAACCCCTCAGCTCTCTTTCCCATTAATCGATTCAAATAGATCTTTAAAAAGAAGCTCCTCAAAAAAGAAAGTCCATTGTCTTGAATAACTACGTATTCATGCTATTCATAAATTTCATTCTGTTTTCCTGATTTACCCAAAATAAGGCAGTTTTCCTGTTGAGGTCAATTTGGGATATGTAAAATAACCCCATCCTCTAAAAAACAAGGTTGAAATATTTTATCCTGTGTATCAGTGACAGTCATTTGTTTGACTATATTTAGATTCTCTCAGTATTCTTCTTAAGTCATGAGTTGATTAAGATTATGATCTCATTTTGGTATAATGTAAGACTGCTAGAAGAGATGATTAAAAACAAAAACCAAAACAAAATGACTGAAAAACAAAACAAAACAAAAACAAACACTGTCCTCTATTTCTGGTCACAGTTACTATATTGTGGCTGAAAGCAACTCATTGTGATCTATCACTCTCATTTGTTTTTCCTTTGTTTGTAATGGAAACCCCAAACGTTCTTGGGCATATAACAAAGGCATTTGTGCTAATAGAAATGGTTTGTGTAAATGTGTGGGAAATAGAGAATTGAATTAATTCTATGCCTTTGGAAAAATTTGACATGTGTAGCAAACAGCATACTTTCAATATGGCCCCAGGAAGGATAATATTCTTGCAGGTTTCAGTCTTGTGATAAGGACAGGAATCTTTTGTTGGTTTTCCATCAATAACCCCTTCTGTCATCTTTCAGAGCTAGTGCTATGGTGCAGGGTGGACATGGAAGTGGTTCAAGTTGGATGAATCAGCAAAGCATCATGCTGTCCTGATGCTGTTCTTAGCTCCAGTTCACTCATCACAGAGCCAAATGAGAAAGGTTGGGAGAGATGAGATGCACGTAGTGTGGACACTCACATAACTATATCTGCACAGAGCACCAAATACAGGTCCAAAAGCACTAAATTTCACAGTTTTCCTTGATGAAGAGCAGGCATATAAGTAGGTTTAGTAAAAGTGCTTTTCTAGAATTCTAGCTGTGGAAAAATGTATAATTGTCACAGTGTGAAGTATTTGACTTATTACATCAGTACTTTAACAGGAATTCAGTATTGCTTCTGTTGCCTATCAGTGGTAGCAGAAGAGTGAAAAGATATGTGGAAGAAACTGAGATTGTAAGAAGTACAGATATTTAGCTTGTTGTCATATTTCTTTCTGAAAATAAGTGAGACTGTGTCTTTTCTCATGCTTAATGTGACCAAATGGCTTTTGCTTTTAATACAAAAATTGAGGGGGGAATTTCACCTTAATAGAATTAAGCAAGTACATGGTTTCGTGTGTGTGTAGCTTTTGCTAAATAAACACAATGATAACAACAACAACAACAATAATAAAACAGTTTTGAGATGTATGGACTTCCAAACTCCATAATCCGGCACTATAGTTTTTAAAAATAGGAAACTGACATCGAGTAAAGCTAGCTTAGTCTGATACCTTTGTTCATTATACTGGACTTCTCCTTGGTGAGTGAGTGGATGAGGCAACTTGTGATTGAGTTGCCTGATTTTTATTTCTGCCACTTTTCTGACTTCATGCAAGGGATCATCTCTCTGTAACATTATTTCTAACATTGGCACTAAACTATTGTTTCTTCCACCAACTCTTTTCTAAGCATGAATTAGTTAACACCTGTAAATTATTCTGTCATTCAAGGAAATGTGTGATGTAAATGTCAGGTAGTTGGGGATAAAACCTCACAAAACCAGAAGCTAATTTCCTTTAAAAAGCATTGATATTTAAGGAACATAATGATATCTTTGTCTAGCTGAGTTGCTAATAATTTCGGAAACATGAGTTTTGTTGTGCCAGGGGCAGCGAGAGCAAGTGAGCTCTTTCCTAAAGAAAACAGTGAAAAGGAACACTGAGGCCATTAGTGTCCTGAAGGCTCAGGAGCAGTGATGTGGAGCAAGAAGGCAGAAAGCTGGCCAGGATGATGCTAGAGTACTTAAATCTGATTCTACTATTATGATTTCTTAAAATTGTAATTATAAGAAAATCAATTGGTGGGCTTCAGATTTTCACATTTTTTTTCTGTAAAATCATAGGGTCTTAGGAATAGGTCATTGTATCCTTTATCCTGATGCTCTTATTAGCACCATTTGGTGGATTATATATTCATGAAACACAAATCATGCAGATTAGCTTTCATAGATATTAGTTTTCATAAAATACATAGAATTCAGGGCCCCCCCTTAGTTATTCATTCAACAACTGTTTTTGAAATGTCTATTATATATTTAAAATGGCACACATAAAATGTCTTTTAAAAAAGACAGAAAATGAATTTACTTACTCATACTGATCAGGAAAATATGCTTCCCAAGGAGCTAGAAAATTCAAGACATTGGCTGGCTTGATCCAGATCCTCTTTGTAAGATGGATCCATGCTGGCAGAGACTGAGGTCTGCCTAATGGTCAGACTATCTTGTATAAAAAGAAAAAAATTGCTTATGAATAAAAAGCAGAGCTTGAAGGAGATAGAAAAGAAAAAGGAGAAAAGGTAGCAAGGAGGGAAGGAAGGAAAGAAAAGGAGAGATAAGGAAATCAGGGAAGAGAAAGAAAAATAACAAATATCTGCATAGTTTCAGCATAAATTGGGAGAGAGGAACGGTATTTATGGTTTTTCATAATTTTAACAAAATTCATTAAGGGGAACTTTTTTTTTTAAAAAAAAAAGGAAGGAGGGAGGGTAAAACTCTACATACAATAATGGTACAAATGTGAAAAATTTGTCCTGTTTATAGATATGGGGAAAAATACAGTTCTTTATTTTTGACTAGATGCTCTGTCTATTTTGCTTGTCCTATACCTGGTTACATAAATGCAGAAATGGATGGGAAGGTAAGGAGACTAAATTTAGTCCAATCTGGTAATTTCAATCTCTTTTGGGTAAATGTCTAATCTTTCACTTTTCTTTCCTTCTCTTTCCCAAGATGGCATCCAAATGGATGAGGTAGTCTGGTGTATTCTTAAGGGAATGGGGTACCTTGATGATCTCTGATGACCTCCAGCTCCTCTGGTCTCTGTGACCATGTTCTTGTATGTAGGGTCTGTTGCTAAGGACTAGCGATAGGTCTCAATTGACATGACCCTCACTGTAGCCTCTTGTAGTTCCTTCTGAGTTTGCCTGGCTTTACACTGCTGTAGCCAACCCCCATGATAAATCTCACTAAGAATCTTGCTAGCTTTCAACTCAGATACTTTCTTGGTTTCCTGTTCTAGAGACTTCCAAGTTCTAGCCATAGGAAACAGAAATGGTTCAGGAAAACTGAACTCTGGTAAGCCTTCTGCCAAATAAACTTTTCTATGGCCACTGATTGGTGTGCTTGGGGCAGGGGACACCTCTCAACCTGTCTACCCACCCCCTGTCCCCGCAAGTTCTTCCATCTGGATAATCTCTTCAATTTATCTAGCATATCACCCTCTGCCCAAATTGAATTCAGCACAAGGAAATTACTTTTGTCATCTCTAACTTCTCTTCCTCCCTCCTCATTTTTATTCTCAATGCTCTAGGACTGAATGAAACAAGATTTTCTATACATGTGTATGTGTGTGTGTATGCAACTTTGGTTATAACAATATAAATTTTAGGTGCAAGATAAAAAAAAAATTTCCTCTTCGTAACTGAGATTTGACTTATATACTTGTCTCCTCTCTCTAATTTGCACCTTGTTGCTAAGTATTATTCATGGATGGGGATGTAGAGAGGAAAAGAATGACCTAAATATAGGAAAAACAAGTTTGGGGGATATTTCTAAAACATCTGGACCCATTGCAAAAATAATAGAACTTCTGTGAATTTGGAGGTTGCAGGTCTAGAAGAGCAATATAGGAAAGAGTTTTAGAGACACAAACTGGCAATGGGTTTAAGTAGGAAGCTGATGGGTAAGAAATCCTACTAGGAAGTTTGGCAGAAAAAATAGCCAGCTGTTCTGTGCTGTCCTTCTCCATTCTGTGCAAACTTATACTACAATTTTTAAAAAAAAGATTTATGTATTTATGCATACAAGAACTGGGGTACAGGCCAGAGATGCAGGGTGTGAGAGGATTCACCAGAGACAGAGCAGGAAACAGAACAGGCAGACTGAATGAAATACACTGCTGAGGGGAGCAGCGGGCGAGACAGGAGAGGTCTTCCTCGCCATGTGGGTTTCTTCCTAGCTGGGGATTGAACTTGTGCTGCGGAGGCTGTGGACCACTTCATATTGCGGTGTGTAACCCTGTGCACCACCAGGGAGGCCTTTTTTTTTTTTTTTTTTTTTTTAAATATTTATTTATTTATTTATACAAGCACTGGGTACAGTCAGAAGCGCGGGAGGGTGAGAGAGTTCACCAGAGCCAGAGTGGGGAGCAGAGCAGGCAGAAGGACCGAAGTACACTGCTGAGGGGAGCAGCGGGCGGCAGGAGAGGTCTGCACGCCATGTGGGACCCTTCGCCGGTGGCCAGGGAGCAGCCGGGGATCGAACCGGCGCTGCAGAGGCTGCGGGCAGCTTCGCAACCCAGCGCTCAACCGCTGCGCCACCGGGGAGGCCCCAGGGAGGCCTTTATACTGCGATTTTATCACACAAAAGATCTATGAGGAAACAGAAGAGCTAGGGTAAGGAAGGAGAACAATCCGAGGAAGCAAAGGACAAGCAAAGTTCTAGAGAATGAAACTTAGAACAAGAATTCAGAGTGATATTTAAGAGAATAAAAGCTGCTTGCTCTCTTCACTTTCCAATGTGCTGCCATCTCATACAAAATTCCCAGAAATGAAAAGTGAACAAGAAACACCTTAGTGGTGAAGTTACTATTGTTTATCTCACCAAATTACCTCCACGATTAAACAGTCCAATATGGTGCGACACAATGAAAGCACATCTAATCACAAGGAGTTTCTTCAGAAAATTCAGTTTAGGACCTTTAACTTTATCTTCAAAAAGGTTTATTTTCTTTATCTGTGTGAATTTCCTAATTGAGTATCATAATTCATTACTAGAGTAGTACTTGAAAGGTCAGCATCAACCATAAATAATCTTAGAAAAATACAGTACTTGCAGGTCCTCTGATGTAAAGGGAAATTGCTTTTAGGTCTCCTGATAGTCCATTTCTATCTTCAAATAGGATTTCAAGAGTCTGTAAATTTTACCAAATGTGTTTTGGTATCACTGGAAAGATACTTGACTGGTGTTCATCTGAATCATTTATTTGTTTTTCTTTCTCTGCCTCTACTTTGGATTATGTAGAAAGAACTTTTTCTATGAAGTCAAGTTGTACTTTCTTACTGTATTCTTTTTTGAGATAATTAATTCCAGAATTTTCATCTATTCTTTTATAGAAGCCCAGTACCATTTTCATTAATCATTTTTGTTTTTGCTCTTCTTGGGCCTTCTTTATGGCTTCTGAAACCCTGCATATTAAAAAAAAAGAGCTAATTATTAATTCATAATTTTTTTTTCAAAATGCCAAATGGATTCTCACCTTTTTCCCCCGTTTTTTAAAATTCAGTTAATAACTCATTTGCTTGCTTGGCCACTGCATTTTATACAATAAAATAGTCACGTGCAAAATGACATTTTAGACGTGAGTTTAAAAGATCTGTATTTCATTAAGACCCCATTACATGAGTAACTCTTTGGATACTCCAACATGGCAGGGAGCCTGTTTTATAATGTTTTATTTGAAAGATATATTTATTGTTCCCTTATAAGAACAAGCCAAGAAGAGAAGGAAAAATAAGTTAAACTTTAGTCTTGAGGCAGAATCCCTGGGGCAAATTTGGGGCCATCAAAAATCTGACCCCTCTTCCCAAGTGTAAGCAAAACTTCCAGGAGTTCTTAGTCAGCTTATAAACAAAGAGGAGAACATACAGAAGTAATGAAATTTCCAACTGTGGAGAAAAGCACTCATTTGTTTTTTTTTAAAATCAGGGAATGATTGATGTGGTTGCAATTTGAAGTTTGCTTTTAAAGAAATTCTTTATTTCACTGTTCCCCACCCCCTCCCTCTAGCTATTTCATAGCAGAGCGGTGCTCACCTTATTGAGACTTGCAGAGTTGGATTAAAATAAGGTTGGCTTATGTTTCCTCCTCTTCCTCTTCTCCACTCCTAACAATTCCACATCTGTTATACTGATGCAAATTCTGGTAAGTTCTATCTCTTTTTTATCCCTAAACTTTCACTTATGTTGAGGTGCTCGGTTATTTCTTCAGTCACACTCTCCTTTCAGACCAACACCTACAACACCGTTAGTTAGATGTTGGCTGAAATCTGGCGATCTCTGAATTTCAATCAAAACATGGAATTAGGAAGAGGGGTGTGTGTGTCTGTGTGTCTGGGGGTGGGGAGGGTTATACTGAATTTATTAAAAGTATGAATAAAGAATTTCTGTGCTGGTGACAACATGGGTTGAAAAGTCATCTTTTTTTAATTAAATTACATTTTAAATTTTATCAAGGCAAGCTTGATAAAAGAAGGAAATGAAGTCTGAGCAGCTCATGATTTCCTTCTAGAAGGTCCATATTGAGGTTTTTCTAAACTATCCATCAACACAGGCGCCTGAGAAGTAGAAACTTCTGCTCCTTTTTGCATTCCATATTTTTTGTGTCTTTAGGAAAATCATATAAGTGCGAGTGAGGATTTTATGAGAGCTGAGGGAATGGAGTGTCTCTTTCACTCCTTGCTTCTTCAACAAAAGCTCCCTGAGGAATTTAGTAAGAAGGGTCTGCAGTGACATTAATGGATGACGACAAACGTGTGTGAAGTAGCCAAGTCACACCCTGCGTTTGGGCACTCAGAACAGCACAGACATCCTGCAGATCACACAGGTCTTTGTAACAGGAGCCAAATTCAAAAGGCCAGAGCCGCAGCCACCAAGCAGGTTCACGAGATTTCTCTACTATCCGATCACATCGTTTGTGGCGGTTACCTGGAGACTGTAGAGGGTGGGGCCCTCACTCCTCTCTTCTTCTGTGTCGACCCCCTTGTCGCCGATTTCTACTTAAAACCATTTTATGACTCCAGCAGATGTTTCTGATTTAGAAAGAGTACTTTCTGAACCATTCCTTTCTAACTTCCTTCCCCCTTGGCTTCCCCTCTTGCTCCTCTCAGGAGCTAATTCCAGTCAGGTTGGAAATTACAAGCATGTTGTTTAGTGCCGGCAATGATGTGCTGACTGATGAGCAGAGGTAGGGCTTGAACTGAGGTCCTGAGGAGCAGACTTCAATAGAGTGGAGTATCAGTCTACTGAGAAATGTGCCATGCAGAAGCTTGATTTCCCTTCAGTCCAACTTAATTTTTCAGAGTCTGTAACTGAGACTGGCAGTTCTGAGCCCCTTGTTCCTTCAGCACAATTTATCAGCACAAGGTCAGAGAATTCTTTTGGGCCTGTTTCTCATGAGCAGTGATAATTATGCATATAGACAGCCCTGTGTATATTATGTAATATACTGAACGAAGGGAGGAGCATGGTTTTGATTTAGAATCAGAAGCACAGTCACCAGACCCAAATATGTCCAACATCCAACTAACCCAGGAATCACCTCTCATGTTCTGGATCAGATCCATCAACACACCCCCGATGAGGACACATCCTTCTCTTTATGACTATTGATGGGCTTTCAGCCTGACAATTCAGAAATGTGCCATTGACGTAGGCCACATTCAGGGGAGAACGCCTTCTGGGATTTCTCAGTCATCGGTCTAAGTGGGGGTGATTTGGTGGCAGGAAATGTCTCCAGATAATGCATTCTTCTAATTTCTTTTTCAAATACGCTGCATCTTAGCTATTAATCAGGGAAGCTCCCACTTTTCCCTGTCAGAGTCATTCATCCACTTGGCCCAGGTTTGGGCTGTGGGAATGGATGAACCATGTTCAGCTCATTGCAAGGCAAAGCAGATCAATGCTCCTGTCACTGTCTGGATAGATGATATTTAACATCGCTCTAAACAAAAGCATTTCCATGCAAAGACAAAGAGTGGTAGTAAAAATAGAGCATTGGAATAGGTACTCTGTACTAGTCTTTCCTATAAAAAACCCAGAGGATTTTGTTAACACTTAAAGCTTCATTTCACCCTCGGAGTTTTTATATTTCAAAACTGAATAGTTGAACTAATAGCAGTAGCTATGGGATGGAAACCACTGTGGTCCTTATCCCTAAGCCTTAGAAAATAGGGAAAGAACTCTGGGAAAATGCTAGGGCTGACTATAGTCCATGAGATAGTTAAATGCATGTAAACCAGACTGGCAAAGGAGACCATCAAAGAGGGAAATAATAAATGGACACTAGGGTAATGAGTGGCCCACATCACACTTCAGGGCCATTTCCCACACATTTACTGCCCTAGACAAAGCAAGTCACACCAGCCTTTGTCACCTGCTCACCTTTCTACTAGGAGCCATTGCTGCCGATTTCTTGCTGGAAATAGAACAAAGACAATAACTAAAAACCTACTGCTCTTCAGTGAATGATGTAATGTTTCATACTAAAGACAGGCATGGAGTCACAAAACATGTTAACCATGATATTGCTCTATGTTGTGACACTGATTTGTAAAAAAGAACATCTTAACCATTTGTTATTTGCACCTTCTTTGCCAGCTTTTCTGTAACAACTTTCCAAGGTTATTTGTTTTTGTGTATGGCTGAAGATAAATAAGATTCATTTGAAAATTTTTCTTTAGTAACAAGAGACTTAAAGAAACCCAAATGCTTTTTTTTTTTTTTGTGACTATCCCTGATTTGTATATTTTCTCTTTCTCTTGACATCATTTCAATCCAATCAGATGTCTCAAGGAAGTGAATGCCAGAAATGACGAATCACTGAAGCCTGTCTGGGTATCAGCATTCAAGGTAGGTGGAGTGTGCGGGAATATTAAAGTATGCCATGGCCTTCCAATAGAGATAATACCTTATACTTGGTAAATTGAGAACTGACATCTCATAACTTGGAATATCAGAGACCAGACTATAAATAAATGTTTGTCTGAGACAATTTTTTAAAGATTTTGTGTACCAGAAAACCTACTCTCAGTCATATAATTTAGAGAAGATTTTACCTTGCTAACTATTGTGGATACCTGTAACAAAATACAGTGTCCTAATGATACTTTTTTGTTAAGATTTGATATAATCCATGTGACCAAAAAAAAAAAAAGTCAGTAACTTATTGTAAAATAAGTAAAATGTCATTTACTTTTTTTTCTATTTGTATTTATTTGGATGTGTTTCTGGATTATTGTATAGTATATACTTTAATTACCGTCCATTATAAACTTTACTGCAAATTCTGTGCTACATTTTAGATTACCAAGAATATTATTAAGATGGTACAATATTTCAATATCTATGGAATAAGAATATATTATATATAGACACATATATCGTCAAAAGACCTTCATTTCTTTCTCTTGTTTGAAATAATATCTTTGGGTCAAGCACTAATAAAACTGAACTGTTTCATAAAATAATCTTCAGAAAAGTAAAACTATAGTTTGCATTGAAAGAAAATCATAGTAGAAATACATGTTACCATATTTTGTGAAGAGAATCCTAAACACATTGATATAGAAGCCAAAATATGAATAATTTTCTGATTTCCTGAGACTTTGTGACATTCTTTTCATATCTCAGAACTTCATTTTTCACCACACTCAATTTCTCTGAGAGGAGGGAGGGTAAATTTGTAATCCCTCACTGGCTTTGGGTTTGAGTTCAACATAGGTTTGTATTCGTATACTAAATATTTCAAAAATGATCCTTTTCCTTTTCTGTATGTGCAATTCAAATTAGTTCAATTCTCTCTTACCGCCCCCTCAGCAGACCATGTGTTGAGGTCTATAAAATGGAGTTGAGGGGGATTATTTACACACTGACCCCTCAAATAGAGGTAGAGGACTGCCAGTAATAGGTGCACTTAAGCAGACCAATACTTAGGAAAAGGATAGACAATTAGTTGCATAAGAATTTCACAGACATAGCAAAGACTAAGGCAAGGACCTCAGTGCAGAGGACTTTGAATTTCAATGTAGTGAGGAATTATTTTTTTAAAAAAAATTGATCTGGTATAGTTTACACTGCATAAAATTTGTAAGATATCTGCCTCAGTCAGTTAGGATGATGAAGTAACATTTCTAAACAAATAAATGGTTCACAACTGGAGGACATTTCAAATGCTAATTATTCCAGAGTTCTGAAGTCAGATGCTTCTAGACGTTATATTCATTATTATTTAGATATTTGACCTTAACACCATTTTAATTACTTTCTGATTACTGGTCTTGCTAAATGTAATTTTGCTAAACTCAGAACTTTTCAAGGATTTAATCCCTGAAGCTAATGAGGGAAACCTGTATGGCTGATGTCCCTCAGTCAACTGGCATAGGAGCAATTTAGCACTGAATCAGAATGATCTATTTCAATGAAGCAGTAGTAGGATTTTGATGGGGATAAGCATGAACTCAATAGACACCCTTAGGATTCATGTTTAAGACTGCAGAGATGCTTCAGGGCTGAATCCAGGCTTAGTCCTGACAGAGCATGCATGGCCATGAGTCAGCTTGGAACCTTGCAGGATCACTAAAGTTCTTTAAACACATCCTTGCTTGTGCCTCTGTATACAACATCCTTGCTTGTGCCTCTATGCCCAATTATTGCACAACTGTGTACGGACTGGCAAAGCATCTGCAAGCAGATTAGTGATTTCAGCTAATCAGGGAACAGTTCGTAGCAACTCGGTTCTTTTCCTAACTTTCTGGTCTCTCCTACTGTTGCAGAGACAATTTTTACTGTTAATGAGGTGGGTATGATTCAGACTAGATCAAATGATGCATAAACTCTGCAGCCCTGCCTACTGGCAACCAATATTTGCCTTTGCTGGGATCAAGCCAGTTTTTCCTGGCACAGCTGATTTTGCTTATGGTGAAATGGGGCGCAGGGACCACCCAGCCAAAAGAAACTGGGCTTCGCCCTCAGCCAGAAAGTTGCCCAGAGGAAGCTTTGAGCCCAATTGTCATGCTTGCCATTTTTCATAGTTATCCTTACCTATATCCCTCCCAACCTAGAGTGGGGAAATTTCTCCAACAACATCACGTTTTACATTGGCAACAGCTCTAGATTTCTCTTTACCCACGTGGTTCCAATAGTGGTGTCGTCTTCTAATCATCTTGTGTGCTTTGCCTTTAAAGCTTTGGTTTTTTCAGAGAAGACTTACATTGTAAATCCATTATGGAGCAGAACTACTGACCTATCTCTGCAAGCTTCTAGCTCTTATTACCCAGAGTTTGGTTTGCTCTTTTGAGCTGTTTTATAAATAATTTCTCAAGCAGCAACCTGGATACTTGGATGTGGTCTTTTATCTTTATGAGAGAGACAAGTGACTTTTTTTGCTCACAAATACATGCATTTCTTAAAAATACCCTCACAACGTGCCCAAATAAACTAGTCATTGCTACGAATTTCATGTTGGGGGGTGGTGCTAGCCTCTATCTGGTGAAATTCCAGTGGGCAGAGAGCTAGGGGCTGTGTTAATTTTATATCAGATTTCAGCCAGCCGGCAGTTACTCTTGTCTGCCGGTAGACTACTTTCTCTGTCACTTGGTATTAGATGTATTACACACCAAGCAGTAATTATCTTTGACACATAATTATTATGGTTTTGATGACAAGAAAGTCTTTTCTTTCCTTGCTTTCATAACATATATTCCTGAAAGTCCAGGCTTGCAAAATGCAGCTAAAAATTAAAAGCACTTGGCTTCAGATTGATCTTCGAAGAGGGAATAAAACAAAAGAATTGTGTATGCAGGAGGGAGGACAGTTGGGGAGGGCAAAATATTTTAAAAATCAAGACTATTTGGAATTTTCCCAGATGATATCACATTAAGTAGGTTTCTGAACAGAAACAAAATTGAGGATCATTAACGCCTAGAGGAAAAGCTGACTGGATACGGCCATGGCAGCATCAGAGCAGGCAAAGGGTGCCTTCAAAGTAATAAACTGATCAAGCTTTGGATTAAAAAAAAAGAGGCGAGAAAGGAGAAGGCTCCTGGCAAGGCCACGCCAGCCACACCAATGAGTTTCTAATCTTGCCACATGGGCATTTTCCAGCTTTGTAGGATGAGTCAACCCCAGCTGCAGGCCTGGATGAGCAGTTTAACAATCCTTTCTAAACAATGTCCCTTTTTTTTTTTTTTTTAATGATCAGAATGAGGCATCTTGAATTTCTTGAGCTTGGGGACTCTGTGGCATTTAAACAGGCAAGTGTCTGGCAACCCTCCAGCTGTACCTGCAGCTGTATTTCTCCTAAGGGGTCATCACACTGTGGCTATGGAGCGTGTGTGGCTCACTTGGACAATTCCCTGGAACTTCTGCTCTGGAGCATCTGGGGACAGTGGGAGGCGGTGAGGAGGGTAGATGGGGTGGAGATAAGGATAAGGAGAAAGAGGTGTGTACTGGAGGGGCTTGCTAAAGACTGGCATTATAATACATGGATGTAATAATTTAACTCTAGGAAGCTGGTGTTATGCAGGATCTGATTAGCACAAGAGGAAATCTATGGGGTTGGCTGATGATGACTGGACTGAGACCAAAGATGTTTTTCCTTCCCCATTTGGAAGTCAAAAATGTGCTCACCAGGGAGTCACTTATGTTCCAAGGGTGCTCCCTCTCTCTCCACATAGACTTCTCAGCTGTACTCAAATAATAATAATCAAGTGAGCATACTTGAAAGCAGCTCTAATTTTAGTTCATTTTATTATTTTGAGCAGGGGAGTGGAGGAGGGGAGGGGGTGGAGGCTGCCATCTATGACTAATGCTGTCTTGCAAGCTCTTAAGCCATATTTAGTAACATGGGGTATAAAAATAAGCTTTTTAAAAAGTTGACTTCTGTTTCCTTTCTTCTATTCCCTCTCCCAAAGACGGATTTAACTAATTACACTTTCAGCTGAATGCTGATAGACATGTATTTATTATCGGTGCTGTAAGCCCTGGAATTCTTTCTTTTTCCTCTGCGAGGCCACAGACATATACATTAAACTCCAGTCCCCGTGAGCCGTCAGAGTTATGGTCCAGTCCAGAGCACTGCAACATGATAAAGTTTTCAGGCCCTGTTTAGTTAAGACTGAAGAGCTGGGACCCGGCCAATCTCTACCACTCAGGGCTCTTTCACAGTCCAAAATGATTTGGCTTAAACGTTTCCAACTGTGATGAGGTCCCATTTCAGTGATTATGCAGCCATTCACTTTTCCACATCAACATCAAAGTCATTAACAGCCGAGTATTATTGCATTGGCTGGAATTCAGTTAAGGACTAGAGGGTAGTTGCTCTTTATTAAGATAAATCATTGCCTTGGTTATGTCACCCATGAAATAATCAATTTACTGTGTTGGTTAATTTCCTCCTTCTTTGATCTGTGAATTAAATTCAACAGATCATTGTTTCACACAACTACCACTCAAAAGATGTTTTAAGGGAAAAATGCACACGTTCTGATGGCTGTGGCCTTACAAGTATGATAAACAACATAGCATACGAGGGCTCAGTTCATTCCATCATTCATTTCCACAGTTATCTTGTCTATGCTCCAAGGGCAGGCTAACACCCTGATCTAGCTGGGTGATCCTCTCTCTGAATTCCTGAAGTGTTCTGCTAAGAAATAAAATGTTAAGCAGAGCTAGCCTTAATACTTTGGGGATCATAAGCTTGTACCCAATCCAATGTGGGATATCCTTGTCTGGAATTCAAGATGAAAACGCACTGATCTTTACAAGAATGCTCACTTATAAATGTGAGGCATCCTCAGAAGGATCCCTCTCATAAATACAGCCCTTCTTTGTGCTATAATTCATCGCTTCTTATAGGGAAAAGAAGTTGAGTGGGATGTTTTATTTTCCTTGCTTTGGTGATTCCTCTGAGAAATGTTCTTGTGCTTGGGTGATTTAAAAATATATATTTTATAATGAAATATTTCAAACATGCAGACAAGTATAGAGAATAATATAATAAAAATCCATGGACCCACAACACAACTTTATCAAATCTTAACATTGCATTCAGATGTCTCTGTGTGTATATGTATGTTTAAAGAAATAAATCTTACAGACACAGCTGAGGACTCCTATGTATCCCTTCATTATCCCTTTCTGTTCTCTCCTCCACGAAAATGGCTGTCATGAATTTATGCATATAAGTGCTGTTTCATTTTTTTTTATTTTTCATATTTACTACATATTTCTGCAACTACAAACAACACATTATTTTACAGGATTTCAAACTTTATGAAAATGATATTATATACATCCTTTGCCTCTTGCTTGTTTCATCTACTTCATATATTTGGGGTTTACCAATGGTGATACATACAGATGAAACAGTTCTTCATTGTATGAATTCATTTGAATCTTAGCCATGTGTCTTTATTCACTGGTATGAGGTTTTTGCCAAGTCATATACCAACAGAGTGGGATCTCTGGATTACAAAGCATGTATATCTTCAGCTTTACAAGACATTGCCAAATCCCTGCTATGTACATTGCCACCACAAAAGTATTAAAATCTCTACTTCAAAAGTTCTGAGTTAGAATGATTAAGAATAATTTTCATAATAAAAATCAGATTGAAGTCACTATTCTCTGGCTTCTATGTGCTCAGTCTCCATACTGAAAATAAAGTAGAAAATTGCAATCAACATAATTCCAGTGAAGGTGGGAATTGCCTGATAAATATCTATATCTCAGTTTCAACCTTGACTTTGGAGATCTATGTCCCTAGAAATGTGTGCAGTCAAAGTAACATGGGAGCTTAGGTTCTAGCAAACCATATTTAAAAAAAAATAGACTTTCTCTTTAGGGTAAGTTGAAATGGAGATATTTGACAATTTTCAGATACTTCAGATACTGCACTTTTGACAAAATGGTTACAACAAACAGAGCTGCAGTCTTAGTCTGTTCAATCTCAAATTTGAAAAGAATGGACAAACCATATTTTTTAAAGATTTATTTATTTATTTATGCATACAAGAACTAGGGTACAGGTCAGAGGTGTGGGGGTTGAGGATTCACCAGAGAGGGAGTAGGGAACAGACAGGCAGATTGACTGAAATACACTGCTGAGCAGTGGGTGAGTCAGGAGAGGTCTGCTGCGCCTTGTGGGTTGCTCCCTGGCTGGCCGGGGATCGAACTCATGCTGCAGAGACTGTGGGTAGCTTCATAGGTTGTGTCTTAATCCCTTTGCACCACCAGGGAGGCCCCGGGGCAAACCATTTAAAATTATTTTTGAAAAGTTTTTTGACTCATTAAGAGCAAATAATATTCATTGAGCACTAAGAGATTATGTAGCATGATGACAAACGATTTCTTCTTTTTTTTTTTTTTTTTTTTTTTGACAACGATTTTCTTGAACTTAGGTAGACATGGAATTTGTCTAAGAATTTATAATTGGTAAAATAAAGTCTATAGGAACAAAGGAAAACAGGAACAAATAAATGTGCTTTGAAAATCACACCACCTATTGTGGTTCATTCCAAATTTAAATGCTGTTTCTAACCAAAGTGATTCAACTCCATGTGAAAACACAGAAGAGGGTTCAGAATAATTCAGCCATACTGATGAAGGAGTATTCCCTAAGCAAGGGGCTATAGAATCTGATATCAGGTCCCATCCTACATTTTAAAAATTTACTTCTATGCATACATACCTTCTAGAATACTAAAAAAATATCTGTTGGCATGATTAATCTCCTTTTTGCATATTAGGTAATGGGAATTTTCCCATAATGTTTTGCTATCACTGGGGGATATTAGGCATCGAATCTTATGTCTTATAAGACAGGGATTCCATTTCCAAGTAGGAGACAGTAATTCTGTTGGCTATTCTTCTGAACAAGCTTCCTTTTTCCAACCCATTCTCCACACATCTCTGCTGTTTGATGACTGTTAATCATTCTCTTTTGCTCCCTGGCTTCTGGTTGGGTTTGGCTGGTAGAGAACCACTATAAGAGACTATTCTGTGCGGGGAAGGTAGATGGGCACAAACTGTTTAAAACATTTTCAGACATTGTAGTGGATCTATCAGATTGGTAAAATAAAAGATAACTGAAAAAATGGTATTAAATAATTTTTATTAATGCAAAATTCTGTCCTTAGATATAAAAGTATTAGCATTTTCAATGGAAATGAATTTTTCAGAAACATATCCAAGTCTCAGTTTCTTCATCTAAAATGGTGATAATACAAGTCCTACCTTAAGGAAGAGTTAATAAACTCTGATTGAAAGCTTTCAGCATATCTTATTTATAACATAATAGATGCTTTAGAAATCTGATATTACTATCTGCATTTTCATGTTGAACTGCCTACTTCTATTACCATGTCTTCTTAGAGATTATGAAAAGATAATTTGTAGTTTTTACAAATTGGAGTATAATTTTTCTAGGGTAAAGTTGAGAGGTTATTGTTGCCAATTTCTTATAACACCTGTGGCCACGAAAATAGTTTTGAAAGATTGATTATTTCTTTTTGTATTTCCTAGTTGAGCTCCAGGAACCAAATAATTATGGCTTGAGTTCTGGTTCCTTCTTCTGGGGTGGGGGGGGAAATGATCTTAGACTAAATTCTAGTGTCACATCTATAACTTCATAAAGTTGTGGTAAGGAATAATCAGAAACCCATGTAAATCAGCTAAGTCAGCACTAAATATATGTGAGCTCTAATGCTAGCTGATGGTCATTCTTACTATATTAGGTAATGTTGTTTATAACACTACATGTTTTCAGAATACAAGTTCACACCTCTTGAAACATATGTTATCACACCATACTCACTATCACAGTCTCAATACACCCCCACCAAAGTCCACTGGACCCCTCTGCTTTTCTTCCCACCCTCTCTTGACCCCTGTGGTAGCCTGAGTTCTGCAGCCAAAATCCCAAGATTTATTTTGCTTTGTTTTTTCCCTGTTCCTTTGTTTTATTTCTTTATATTGACATATAGTATTTATTTCTTTATATTGACATATAGTAACCATCTGTATATTTCCCCTTTTGACTCATTTCACTCCATATAATTCCCTCCAGTTCCATATGTTGTCACAAATGGCAAGATTTCATCTCTTTGTATAATTGATTAATAATCCACTGTCTTTAAATATATATATTATATACACACAAACACACACACACTCCATCTTTATCTACTTGTATCATTAGGCACTAGGTTATTTCCATATATTGACTATTTTAAGTGGTGTAATGAACATAAGAATGCATATATCTCTCCAATTAGTGTTCTTATATACTTTGGAGAGATACCT